>NW_027212858.1:300000-440020 GCF_030788295.1 Drosophila virilis
TAAGGGAGTAAGATATACATATGATGTATTTTTGAACCGCTTACTCTACAGGAAAGTGCTTGGCGCACTCTCTTCCATATGATTTGAGCGATAGAACGGCAACGCTGTTAACTTTTATCTCGCTCGCACTTACTCTCAGCTCTCAATGGTCTCTCTATGTTTAGGGATCGTTTCAATGTGTGTGTGTGTGTATTTGTCCGACGAGCAAAACTGCGCACAAATTCAATTTTTCCCAAATGCTGAGGCATTTCTACCCTTTAGAAGGCACGACTAATATGAAATAGAGAAAGGGTTTGCCACGTCGATGCGCAATTCTTGCATTTTAGCTCGCTATCGTTGGTAAGGGTACCCAAGCGTTGCCATGTGTGCATTTAGAATATTTTGGACTCGCTATACACGCATACTTGCATATTTTGTGTATGAATAGAAGCATTTATGCGCTTGTGTGCCTGTTGCTTGCCTGCCTGCCTGTCCCCGATGCAAATTTAACAAGATTTTAGGATTTCTGATTTTGGACCTCTACACACAGACATCATGGGCGCAAAAGAAAATACATTATTGGCACGCGTCTGACGTGGAAGAGGCCGAGGTAATTCCAATCAAGGTAATAATAATAACAATGTGAGAGTGGCGCAAAATGCGTCGGAAAACTCTCGGGATCCTTTAGGAAACAAACACTAAATGCAAAGGTTCATTCCTTCAATTACAGTCTTAATATATTTGTCACATTTTATAATCATTCAACTCAAAATAAACTCACATTCCTAATAGATACTGGTGCAGATATCTCACTTTTAAAAATAAACTCAGATAATTTTAAAATTCAAGAAGACAAAATTATAATCATCCAAGACATAGGCCAAGGTGTAATAAAATCTCGAGGAACAACTTCAATATAACTAAAATCAATAAATATATTATATATTATTCCACACGAATTTCATTTAGTGGATTCAGATTTTTCAATACCATGTGATGGCATAATAGGCATTGATTTTATTAAAAAATTCACATTTCAATTAGATTTCAAACCAAGTGAAGACTGGTCTAAAATTAGACCTTAAAATTTAAATTATCCTATTTATGTTCCGATAATACATAGTGCTGGCAACAATAGAGTTCTTCTGCCAGCCAGATCCCAAGTAATTCGAAAAATAGAAATTTATACAGTAAATGATTATATATTTGTTTTTAATCAAGAAATACATAATGGAATTTATGTTGCAAATACAATAGCAGCATCCAAACATGTAAATTAACCGATTAGTAGCTACTAATTGGAAAAAAATATTTTTTTAAGTAGGAGGCTGAAGACTTCCGATTTATTTGAATCCAAGATTAGAACTGAACAATTGAGAACTTATGATGCAAGTCACCTATGGTTATGATAAAGCTTATTCTCTTAAAGCTCAAAAGCTCGCGGGGGTGGCTCGCGTAAGCTAGACGCTTTGAGTCATGCTTACGTTAGCAATTGCGCTCTAGAGACTGCTTCTTTAGTTTACGTTATGAATTGCGCATGAGAATATGAATATGAATATGAAAATTTATGTTAAGTGGTTTCGCTGTTATGTTTATGTTAGAGCCGGGAATCTAGATATTTATGTTAGCAGAGCTGCAGCTGTGCGTTAAGTGGACGCAGTGATTGAAATGGGTCTAATAAGTCTGAAAGAGCTAAGTAATTGGGATAGCGACTTATACTGAAATGTTGTTTATGATTGCAATAAGAATTGCCTTGCGGGCTGGGTGATAACTCCTCCCTTTCTTAAAAAGAATCGTCCCCGATTCTTAATGATTTCTTTTTATACCCTGAACCCATTAAAAATGGGTATAAGGGTATATTGTATTTGTGCAAAATCCAAATGTATGTAACAGGCAGAAGGAAGCATCTCCGACCCCATAAAGTATATATATTCTTGATCAGCATCAATAGCCGAGTCGATCTAGCCATATCCGTCTGTCTGTCCGTCCGTCCGTCCGTCCGTATGTATGAACGCAAGGATCTCAGAACCTATAAGAGCTAGAGAAATTTAAGATGTAGGTGCTCCTAGTTCCCGCGCAGATCGATATCGATATCCGGTTTTTTTGGTATCGATATCCGGTATATTGTTATTTTCTAATTGAAGTTCAGTATTATTAGTAATTATATTATAGTATTGATATTCACCAACTAAGTAGTTTGTGAAATTATTGTGTTTTACATAAATAAGAATTTTTCTTTTACATTGGTGTAGGTAAAATTGTTTATGGTTACTATGGTTTTAAATCTAACAAGGTAAATGCCTGTAAGTTAATACAGTTTGTGCCTGATACTAAAATAGCGACGTCTCTTATAAATTCTATTGGTTTATTTTATTCGGATAATTTTATACAACTTGTAAATTTTTTATTAAGGAGATTTACAAAACAGTTTGGTTCAAAATTAATGTGGGCAAAACTATTATAAATTTCTCTTTTAAAGTTATCAATGAGGTAAAACGTGTTATTACATTTAGCAATTTTGTCGTTAACGAAAAATTTTCCATCTGTTTGGGATATGGCTTTAGCGTTGTATAACTTACAATTGTAATTAATTGTAGGGTATTTTATAAAAACTATGATTAAACCTTGGTATAAAACGATCGAAAAAGAGGAAATGTCTAAAAGATCGATTAGAGTGATATTGAGTGCTTCGTGATTAAATACATTTATCATGTCTTGTTTATTTAAGATTTTTGGATTCAATATTGCGGCTTTGGAAAATGTGATAGTATCCAGCAGATTTTGTAGGTCAAGTGATAAGTCGATATTTTTTCATAAATAATTCCTGATTAAATTTAATATCTCTTAAAAGATTTGTGATTTTAGTGACTTCTTTGAAAATTGCCGAATTGATTTGATTTTGCATATTATTGTTTTGAACAAGTTCATTGATTTTAGTTTGAATAGTTATCATGTCATCATGGTCTGGTGTTCCTGTGATCAATTTAAAAATTGTGCCTAGTTCATTGATTCTATATTTGGCAATTTTGTGAGGTGTAAGTTCAGAACGGAGTGTTTTGATTAAATTCAATTCCAAGGTTACTTCCCAATCAATTGTATTGTTTTTCTTTTTAAAAAAATTTAATTCTTTTTCAAAAATATCGTTATAAAAACTTAGGTTAGTAACGTGAAAAACTTCTCCGTATGCTTCGTATAAAAAAGATCATCTGTATCCTCAAGTAGGACATAGTCATCATTTGAATAATTGATAATGTCTGCACCGCAAAACGGCAGTAAAACAGATAAGATACATAAAATGTGCATTCTAAAAATACATTAAAAAACATAAAATAGGCTAGAATTTGATATTGTCTTTGTGAATAATATGATCCCTATTGTTTATTTTGACTTTATTTCCTAAGTCTTCTTTAACTACCTGTTTTTTAAATCTAGGTTGTAGTTTGTTTCGTTCGCCATGTTTTTTTTTTTCATAAATTATTTCACCTTCTTGGTAATTTTTTTGTGACCTCTTTTTGTTATGGTACTCTAACATCTTGGCTTGGGCTGATTTTAATTTTTCTGACAATTTTGGGTGTTCTTTTTTGTTAAATAATATGTTACATGGCTTTTGTTGAGTTGTCGATTAAATTGTGTTATTATACTCTTTAACTGCTCGGTATACGACTTCGGAATGATCCATTATATTGTATTCTTCTTGAATACAACGAGAAATTTCGATAATTGTTGAATGAACTCTTTCTACCTGACCGTTGCTTAAACTGTGTCTGGGGTCTGCATGATAAATCGCTATGACTGAACGAGACGACGATTTGAATTATGTCGAGGAAAACGTTGGTTCATTGCCCATCATTATGGATTTACCGAAAGGAAAAGTTTGGATAAGTTCCAACACTTTGTTTGCCATATCTGATTTGTCATTGATTTCCTTAATCACTAAAAATTTAGAATATGAGTCTAGGCATGTCAAGAATGTTAATTTTTGAGCATAAAAAATGTCAGTATGTAATTGTTCACCTTCTCTCTCCGGAATAGGGGCTTTAGAAATAGGAATTTGCTTAGGGCTTCTGTTATATTTATTTTTATTACAAATTTCGCAGTAGCGTATGTGTTGCTTAAGGGTTTTATATAGTGTTGGCCAATAATAGTATTTGAGAATTTGCTTAAGATTTTCGTCCAAGCCTCTATGAGCACGAGCATGTGTTTCTTCTATTATAATTTCTTGGTCATTTTTGTTTTCCATGTCCAGGACAAACTTTTTAGTAAATAAAAATTTGTTGTTAAAAGTGTTTTTTAATGAGTTTTGGATTTCGTATAAATCTTCGAGAAATTCTTTAAGTATGATTATTAAATTGTGTACTGTGTCGTATTCTATAATATGTCTTGTTAAGTTGAAAACTTCATATTTTTCATGAATTGTTATGTTGTTTTTAGAAACAAGTAGTTGTTGTTGAAATTGGTTCAATGGTTTGTGTGTTTCTTCAATTACGCTTTTATAACTACTGTCGGCTGAATGCATAGTTTCATTATCGGACGACGGTTCTTCTTCGGAAATATGATTGATCATTATTCTTGATAATGCGCCAGCGACGAAATTGGTAGATCCTGGTTTGTAAAATATTTAAAGGGAAAATTCTTCTACGAAAGCATGCCATCTTTTCATTTTTGAGTTAGGGTTTCGTGCAGAAACTGCAAAAGAAAGTGGTTGATGGTCTGTTTGGATTTCTAAATTTGTAACACCATACAAGTAGTTCCTAAGGTTTTTTAATGCCCATACAATGGCGTATAATTCCCTTTCATTTGTGGCGTAATTTCTTTCTGTTTTATTTAAAGTTTTTGAAACAAAGGGGTGGGGTGCGTAAGCTAGACGCTTTGAGTCATGTTTACGTTAGCAATTGCGCTCTAGAGACTGGGTCTTTAGTTTACGTTATGAATTACGCATGAAAATATGAATCTTTATGTTGGTTACGCTGTTATGTTTATGTTAGAGCCGGGAATCTTGATATTTATGTTAGCAGAGCTGCAGCTGTGCGTTAAGTGGACGTAGTGATTGAAACGGGTCTAATAAGTCTGAAAGGGCTAAGTAATTGGGATAGCGACTTATACTGAAATGTTGGTTATGATTTCAAAAAGAATTGCCTTGCGGGCTGGGTGATAACTTGTATACATTCGCCTTCTAAACACAACTAATTTCGACCAATTGGCCAAAGTAAACAAAATCCAATATGAAAATTTAACAGTTTGTGACATTCATAACACTAACCCAGAAAATAGAAGCGAACAAGTACTTTCAAAATTAAAAAAAAAAATTTCCCGAACAATTCAAAAGTCAACTAACAGAATTATACACCAAGTATACAGAACCAATAGCGACAAATAATTTTTAAAAACAAACATTTAGACTTAAAGATGATGAACCCATTTATATTAAAAACTACAGAATCCCGCATAGCCACTTCGAAGAAATTCAAAAACAAGTAGGGAAATTAATAAATGACAAAATCGTTGAACCATCTGTCTCCGAGTATAACAGCCCACTCTTGTTAGTTCCGAAAATATCATTACCAAATTCGGAAGAAAAGAAATGGCGATTAGTAATTGACTATCGCCCAATCAACAAAAAATTACTTTCTGATAAATTCCCGCTCCCCAGAATTGATGATATTCTAGACCAACTGGGCATAGCTAAATACTTTTCATGTCTTGACTTAATGTCAGGTTTTCCCCAAATTGAACTTGAAGAAAATTCTAGAATTATAACATCTTTTTCAATGAGCAATGGGGCATATCGCTTCACGCGATTTCCATTTGGTCTTAAAATAGCACCAAATTCATTTCAAAGAATGATGACAATAGCATTCTCGGGCTTAGAACCTTCTCAGGCATTCCTTTGTATGGATGATTTAATGGTGATAGAATGTTTCGAAAAACACATGATTAGAAACTTAACTTATGCTTTTAATATATGTAGGAAATATAACCTAAAGTTGCATCCAGAAAAGTGTTAATTTTTCATGCATGAAGTGACATTTTTAAGTCACAAATGCACTGACAAAGGAGTATTGCCAGATGACAAGGAATTTGATGTCATCAAAAATTATCCTGTCCCTCATGATGTGGATAGCGCGAGACCATTTGTAGCATTCTGCAATTATTATCTTCGATTTATAAAAAACTTCGCCGATTATTCACGGCACATAACTAGATTATCTAAAAAGAATGTTCCTTTTGAACGGTCAAGTGAATGCCAAAACGAATTCCAATACCTTAAAGAATCACTTATGCACCCCACATTATAACAATATCCTGATTTTCGCAAAGAATTTTGCATTATAACAGATGCTAGTAAACAAACTTGCGGAGCGGTTCTAACTCAGAACCGTGACGGTATTCAGCTTCCAATAGCTTATGCATCTCGTTCATTTACAAAAGGGGAAAGCAATAAGAGCACAACAGAACAAGAGTTAGCGGCAATTCATTGGGCAATTACCCATTTTAGACCAAATATTTATGGCAAACACTTTACTGTTAAAACGGATCACAGGCCATTGACATATCTTTTTTCTATGACTAATCCCAGTTCGAAATAAACTCGCATGCGGCTAGAGCTTGAAGAATACGACTTCACAGTAGATAGAATACCTAAAGGGGAAACATAATTTCGTAGCTACCGCACTTTCGCGTATTAATATAAAGGAACTCAAAGCTATGCATCATAAAGTCCTGAAAGTCACTACCAGGCGACAAAGTAGACAAAATAAAAACTGTACAGTAGAAAATTATAAACTTCTGCCAAGGCAAAGTCATAAAAATGTATCTAAGCCCAACGTACATGAAGTCATTAGCAATGATGAAGTACGAAAAGTAGTGACCTTGAGCATAACAGAATCTAAATGTTTATTTAAACATGAAAATAAAACTATCGCAAGAATTGAAGTTAGCGATTTATATACTAATGGAATCCCCGACTAAGGTCAGTTCTGCCAAAGGCTTGAAACAGAAGCCGGCATATTAAAAATTAGCCAACTCAAAATGGCACAGAGCAAATAGATCTTTAAATCAGTTTCAAAGGATTCTTTTAAAAATATGGGCAATAAAATATTAAAATCTTTAAGAGTAGCGCTACTCCAGCCGGTGACCCAAATAAACTATGAAAAAGAGATACAACAAATACTGTCTACATACCATGACGACCTAATTCAAGGAGGTCAAGAACGCTAGCGAAAATAAAAAGACACTACTAATGGAACAATACGACACGTCATATAAAAGAGTACGTACGTAGATGTCAAAAATGCCAAATGTCTAAAAGAAAGACACACACAAAAACTTCTTTGACTCTCACAGAAACACCTGTGAATGCTTTCGATATAGTAATAGTGGATACAGTTGGGCCGCTACCTAAATCGGAAAATGGCAATGAATTCATAGTCACATTAATATGTGACCATACAAAAAATTTATAAGCCATTCCAATAAAAAGCAAAAGCGCAAATAATGTCGCAAAATCTATATTCGAAAATTGCATACTCAAGTTTGGTCCAATGAAGACGTTCATCTCAGACACGGGATTTATGCAAGTATGTGAAGATCAAAAATCTCACCTCTACTGCATATCATCATCGAACATTAGGGACAATAGAACGAAGTCATCGAACATTTAATGAATACATTCGTTCATACATATCTGGAGACAAAACTGACTGGGATGTCTGGATTCAATATTTCACTTATTGCTTCAACACGACACCATCAGCAACGCATGAGTATTGTTCGTACGAACTAGTATTTGGCAGACTACCAAAACAGTTCATAGACTTAAACAAAACTAATAACATAGATCCTATGTATAATTTGGATGACTACTCTAAGGAAATAAAGCTTAGATTAGAAATAGCATACAAAAGAGCTAGAATTATGTTAGAAAAAGCCAAGGTTTATAGAAAATTAGCATGTAATGAAAAATTAAAAAAATGTTGAAATAAAAGTAGGAGATAAAGTACTTATAAGAAGCAAAACAGGGCACAAATAAGACCCAGTATATTTAGGACCATATATAGTAGATAATATAGAAGATAATGACAACATTTTGATTAAAGATAGTAAAGATAAGAAACAAAAAGTACATAAGGATAGGCTAAAAAAAAATATATATAATCCATTAAATCAGTGATTTCGAATGTTGCTGGTGTATTTAGCGCATCGAAACAAATATTTGAAAATTATATCTTTCCGAAATGTGTCTAATAATTATTTTTACGCAGCCTTTTTAACACGTCAATTGATTGTGTTAAATGTAAATCTCTTAACCTACATTCATTGTTGTTTACAATGTCACGCACTTTGTTGTGTGATTCTACTAGAACTTGAACATGTTTTATTTTTGTTTGGTTTGATATTAGCGCACTTTTATTGAGGCACCTAAATGATCTATCAAACTCAGAACGTTTTTTCTGAATAATGGAAACAATTTTATTCAATTCCATTAAATTCCATTAAATATATATTCTTTATTAAACTTTTTGTTGACATTATTGTGTTTTTTTTTTTTTTTTTTTTTTAATTTATTAATATATATATTAAATATATTCAATGAAATATGGTAGCGGGGAGGTAGCGACAGCTTTAAAATGAAAGATGCTTGACATATATATAATATTCAAGAAGCAACACATAATGTTTGGTGGCTCTATCTCTTATTATTTATCCAATTTGCTCAAAAAAACACGATGTCGATATCGATTTTTATCGAGTGCTTGGAAACGGAGTAAGTTATCGATTATCGGAAACTCGAACAAACTCGATCTGCACAGGCACTAGGAGCACATGTACACACACACATTCATGCGCGTCAGCTTCGCATTCTAACATCATGGTAATTGCGACTTTTTTCTGTAATGTTATTTTAGTTCCTTTTTATACCCTGAACTCATTAAAAATGGTTAAGAGGGTATATTGTATTTGAACAAAATCCAAATGAATGTAACTGGCAGAAGGAAGCATCTCCGACCCCATAGAATATATATATTCTTGATCAGCATCAATAGCCGAGTCGATCTAGCCATGTCCGTCTGTCTGTCCCTCCGTCCGTCTGTCAGTATGTATGAACGCAAGGATCTCAGAACCTATAAAAGCTAGAGAATTGAAATCTTAGATGTAGGTGCTCATAGGGCCTGCGCAGATCGAGTTTATTTCCGATAATCGATAACTTACTCCGTTTCCAAGCAATCGATAAAAATCGATATCGGCCTCCTGTTTTTTGGGCAATTTTGGTAAATAGTAAGAGCGAGAGTCACCAAACTTGACATATAGCTTCCGACCCCATAAAGAATATATATTTTTGATCAGCATCAATAGCCGAGTTGATCTAGCCATGTCCGTTTATTTATCTGTCCGTCCGTCCGTCCGTATGTATAAACGCAAGGCTCTGAGAACCTATAAGATATACAGACTTGAAATTTTAGATGTGGGTGCTCCTAGTGCCTGCGCAGACCGAGTTTGTTTCCGATAATCGATAACCTACTCCGTTTCCAAGCAATCGATAGAAATCGATAACGATATCCAGTTTTTTGCGCAATTTTGGTAAATAATAAGAGCGAGAGTCACCAAACTTGACATATAGCTTATAAAATAGAATATATATATATATATATATATATATTTATATATATATATAAATATATATATACATATGCATTTAATGTTTGAAGAAGAGGGTTCAGGGTATCTCCTAGTCGGGAGCTCCCGACTAGAACCTCTTACTTTTTTTATCATAAGTACTTAATTATTGGAGTGGCTGCTGAGTAGAGGCATAGCAAGTCGTGCGGTCTGTCGCGAGTTCGGGTATATATATTCTTGATCAGCATCAAAAGCCGAGTTGATGTAGCCATGTCCGTCTGTCTGTCCGTCCGTCTGTCCGTCCGTCCGTCTGTCCGTCCGTCCGTCCGTCCGTCCGTATATATGAATGCAAGTATCTCAGAACCTATGAGAGCTAGAGACTTGAAATTTTAGATGTAGGTGCTCCTTGTGCCTGCGCAGATCGAGTTTGTTTCCGATAATCGATAACTTACTCAGATTTGAAGCAATCGATGGAAGAAGATGGTTCAGGGTTTTCCATAATCGGGAGCTCCCGACTATAACCTCTTACTTGTTAATTATGCTACTGAGACTAAGATTTACTTTAATAACTTTTATGTTTAGTTGCTCAAGGGGATTTGTGCGTTTTCTGAATAACCTTAGGTATCTTGTACTTGATTGTTAGTTCAATTACCTCTATTTCATCCGCATTTTCTAGAGCCGCCTACAGGTATTGTTATAATTATTATAATTGTACCGTTGGCCGCCTCTGTTTTAGTTGTGGCCTTTTTACTTACCACGACAGCGGTTTCCACCGCGGGGTAAGTTAGTTTTGTAATACATAATAGTACTAGTACCCTCCGATAATCGATAACTTAAATTATAAATTATCTGTTTTCCTCTTTTGAGTAAGCATTTTTAATCATTCCTTTGTATTTTAACAAATTTCATTACGTCGCTATTGCTAACGACTTCGTAGACATTCGTCTAATATATTTTATCATGCATTTTAATTTTTATACACTGAACCAATTGAAAATGGGTAAAAAGGGTATATTGTATTTGTGCAAAATGCAAATGTAAATGCTCCTAGTGCCCTCGCAGATCGAGTTTTTTCCGATAATCGATAATTTACTCCGTTTCCAAGCAATCGATAAAAATCGATATCGATGGCCTGTGTTTGGGCAATTTTGGTAAATAATAAGAGCTAGAGTCACCAAACATGAAGCAACACTTGTAGAATATTATATATTTGTCCACTATCTTACATTTTATACCTATCGCTACCTCACCGGTACCACCGCACAACTGTAAATCAAGTTAATAACCCAACTTTTATTACCAACCAAATTAAGCCACAATTTAAATGCAATTGAGTGTTTGAGAATATACAAATATTCTATGGTACAATAAGATAAACTGTAGAAAATTTCTTCAATATCGGTTAAGAGAAAACCAAAGTTATATGCAACTGCGCAATTGAATGGGGCAGCAGCTTTAAGAATTTATGTATACATGTACACACACACATTCATGCGTGTCTGCTTCGCATTCTAACAGCATAGTAATTGCATGTAATTGAATCGGGTGAGCCACAGCTGCAGCAGGTGAATTGCGTTTGATGATATCTATTACATGCACTAGGGTGTCAACGAGGTCTCTATTCACACTAGCACCAGCATGCGGACTGCTGCTGGGTTCGTCGGAGACCATTAAAGGGTAGGAAGGTGAAACTGGAGTACTTCTTGCAGACATCAGCGCGGAGAATTTATTGGCAGCTGATTCTAAGCGGATGTTAAGCATTGAGGTGCTTGGAGGCGTTAGCATATAGTTGGCCTACCTCGTTAGTTCGAGAAGACCCCTAGTTTCTCATTGTAGTTCGAGACGACCCCTAGTTTCTCATTGTGGGCGCGTTGCTGATCTCAGCACTCTATGGTATGGTGGCTCTATTGACATTGCCACTGGCTGGGTGCATGTCAGCAAGACATCGAAGACTACTTGCTCACTAAAAAAAATTGATTTTTCAGCTAGTTGTTTTAATTTTTGACGTCATTGTCTCTTTTCTGTTTGTTGTTGGTTCACAATACTTGATGCGTTGCAATCTTTGTGCCGGCTTGCAAAAGCCGCGATTGTCCGTTTAGGCGTGCACTCGAATTTCGATATTTGATTTTATTCTGCGAGTACGTCCGTTCACTTCGAACACCAATGGAAGCTTCAGATTTCGTAAATAAGGAAATCAAGCAGTTACTTAAAGGTGGCATCATAAGACCATCGAAGTCATTCGCAGTGAACGGTGGCAAATATGAGTTTTGCTGTCTGCCTCTTGGCTTGAAAAACGAAGGAAGCATTTTTTAAAGAGCCATCGATGACATTCTGAGGGAACACATAGGAAAAATATGTTACGTTTATGTGAATGACGTTATAATCTTTTCTACAAACGGAACTGACCATGTGCTACATATTGACACAATTTTAAAATGCTTGGCCGATGCCATCATGAGAGTGGCACAAGAGAAAAGCAAGTACTTTAAACAGAGCGTGGAATTCTTAGGATTTGTGATGACCCAAAACGGGGCAAAAACTGATCCTTAAAAGGTCAAGGCAATATACTCTTGTTAACTGAGCCGAAAAATCTGATCAGCCTGCGATCATTCCTGGGGCTGTCTAGTTACTACAGGGGGTTTATTAAGGACCTCGCAGCAATAGCAAGGCCTCTACCCAATATTCTCAAAGGATAAAATAATTCGGTGAGCAAGCATATGTCACGATTGAATTTGACTTAACTCAACGTAATGCTTTCGAAAGACTGAGGAATATCTTGGCATCAGAAGATGTAATACTTATGTCCCCAGTCTTCAAGCAGCCCTTCGACCTATCTACGCATTAATGGATGGCATCGGTGCAGTCCTATCCCAAGGGGGGAGAACTATTTCCATGATTTCATGTGCGCCAAAGCAAACCAAGACACACCACGCCACGAATGAGCGAGAATTGTTAGCTAATGTCTGGGCTCTGATAAATAGCAAAATTACCTCTATGGCACAAGAGAAATAAATATTTTCACTGATCATCAACCTCTTACTTATGCTGTATCATATAGAGACACGAATGCAAAAATCAAACGAATGAAGGCATTCATCGATGAACACAAACGCCTTACAAAACGATATACAGTCATACGCTGCAATGATTCACAGCGAAATCTCATTGACCTACACGATCAAAACGACTGAAAAGCCTTTAAACTGTTTCATAAATCAAATTGTTCTTGAAGAAGCGAAATTCCCATTAAAACGAGTAATAATACTCTTTGGCCAAAAAATACGCCATGTTATAAACTTCGCAGACAAACACACCCTATTCGAAACAATCAGGCCACTCATCAACACAGACGCGGTAAACGGAATTCACTGCAACCTACCAGCACTAGCCAGTATATAAAATGATTTGGTGATTTCCCGCCAACCAAATTTTGGCACTGCAAAAATATAGTGGTCGACATTACAGATAAAAATAAACAAATCGAAATTGTCACCACCGAACATAAACGCGCACACAGAGCCGCCCAGGAAATAACTAAGCAAATCTTTCTCGATTATTATTTTCCACATATGATGAAGTTGGCCAACGAAGTAGTAACAAATTGAAAAATATGCACTATGGCAAAGTACGATAGGCATCCCAAAAAAAAAAAAACAAGTAAGAGGTTCTAGTCGGGAGCTACCCAACTAGGGAATACCCTGAACCCTCTTATTCCAACACCAAATAAATTGAAAACAAGTAAGAGGTTCTAGTCGGAAGCTCCCGACTAGGGGATACCCTAAACCCTCTTTTTCCAACATCAAATGAATATGTATATTCTATTTTAGAAGCTATATGTCAAATTTGGTCACTCGAGCTCTTATTATTTACCAAAATTGCCCAAAAAACAGGATGTCGCTGACGATTTTGATCGATTGCTTGGAAACGGAGTAAGTTATCGATTATCCGACCTGTGCAGGCACTAGGAGGATCTACATCTAAAATTTCTAGTCTCTAGCTCTTATAGGTTCTGAGATCCTTGCGTTCATACATACGGACAGACGGACAGACAGACAGACGGACATGGCTAGATCGACTCGGCTATTGATGCTGATCAAGAATATATATACTTTATGGGGTCGGAGATGCTTCCTTCTGCTTGTTACATACATTTGGATTTTGCACAAATACTATATACCCTTATACCCTTTTTGAATGGGTTCAGGGTATAAAAACACGAAAGTCAAAAATTCGCGGCAACAAAAAAATCGAGTAATAAACCTACAAGAGGAACTACGCGCAAAAATAAAGCCACAATATGCTATTGGACCAAGCAGAATACGTTTTGTGACTGCAGCGAGGGAGTTTATCGTAGTGTACTTGATTAACCATAGTGTCAACAGAATCATGTAAGTGACTTGTGACGCGAGAGCAAAAATATTGAATATAGTTTCAAGCCGATGCACTAGTTCGCTCCATGAAACATATCATATAACAAAGTTTTTAAAAGAAGAAATATAAGGAAATATATAATAAATAACGCTTTTATAGACAACACCAGTTTCGTTATTTCTTATTTGAACAAAAGTAAGCAAAGGGAAACCTATTTTGGGAATATAAAAAATTTTATACGTCAGCTCGAAAATACTTAAATCACTCTGTGAACGGTTTTGCTTAGAATTTTGTTTAGGTGCGAATAAGTGACTGTGACTCCGACGTACACGATCAGGGACACCACGACAGCGACGATATTATTTTTGCCCGTTTAATGGGAGGATACATTACAGATATCAAGGTGTGCTGTTTCAACTTAACCAGACATAAACACTGATTTAGCCATGGATCCTGAGCAGTGACGCATGATAATTGATGCCGCAGTGCAGAGCGCGCTATTAGCACAAGAGCAAGAATTCGTAAATAAGAAAGCTGCGCCAAGGCAGGAGCTTCAACAACAGATTGCGCAGGTATCAAGCAAGTAAGGAAACACACAACTTTCAGTGCCAGAAATGAAGGTTCATAAGGAAGTTGAAATCATAGTCGGGGTGGAATGTAACGAGCCGCTGAACGTGGTAAAATGTCTTACTGAGTTCCATGGGACTCAAGACACTTACGTGTCCTGGAGGCAGCCCGCGCATAAGGCCTATAATATGTTCAAAAAATATAGCGGAAGCTCAAGTCACTACCAACCCACCGTAATCATTTTAACACGCCGTTAAATTTTGAGGCCATCATAGCGAGAATGGACTTTACTTATGGCGACAAGCGGCCTATCAATGTGATTTAACAGGAAATGGGTACGCTTAGGCAAGGCGGCATGTCCATTATACTTACTTACTTACGAGCCCATATGACGTATGACAGCAATTTGGCGGCCTGCATGTGTGAAAAATTCAGGGGTGACGAACTTCGTGTTTTTATCTTTAGACTAAAACACAGTCTAACAGATGTGTTGTTTTCGGCTCACCCTTTGGTTCTGCCGACGGAACTAGCATTAGCCCACGAGGTCGAAGCTAATCACGAGAGATATGCCTTCGTGACAAGCTTTGCTAGGGGCAAGAAGAGCAGGTTTGTCCAGAGCAGCGCCCACAAAGGCGCCAGCAACAACAGCAACAAGAGGCAAAGCAATTCTGCCCTGGTATTCAGGGCAAGAATCCTCATTTCAAGAAGCATAATGGCCAATCCACAGATAGAGCCCAGAATAGAGCAGGGGCCGATAATGCCCCAGTTCCCATGAAAGTCGACCCTTGATTTTCCACGCCTAAATAGCCCACAATCTTTTTGAATTCTCAAGGCTCGGCTAAGTTTAACGCCAGTCAAGGTCAGGGATATAAACGCCAAGCGAGGCTGAGAGCGCAAGGTATGCTGACGCGGCACAAGAGGCATGGGTGCGGCAAACACGTACATTAGGCCGCACAAACACCTTAAGTGCGTCGTCCCTGTCCAGTCCCCTTCAAAATTCGCAAAAAATCCAAGTTGTCCATGCTTGGATGCGACACTTATATTTATACCCTGAACCGAATGGAAATGAGTAAAAAGGGTATATTGTATTTGTGCAAAATGCAAATGTATGTAACAGGCAGAAGAAAGCATCTCCGATCCCATAAAGTATATATATTCTTGATCAGTACCAATAGCCGAGTCGATCTAGCCATGTCCGTCTGTCTGTCCGTCCGTCCGTCCGTCCGTATGTATGAACGCAAGGATCTCAGAACCTATAAGAGCTAGAGACTTGAAATTTGAGACGTAGATCCTGCTAGTGCCTACGCAGATCGAGTTTGTTTCCGATAATCGATAACTTACTCCGTTTCCAAGCAAGGGAACTTTTGTTTTTTTAATTTATTTGGTGTTGGAATAAGAGGGTGCAGGGTATTCCTTAGTCGGGAGCTCCCGAATAGAACCTCTTAGTTGTTTCCTACTTGAGTCCTTATCCACTTTTAATGGAATAATGTTGCTCTACCTGCTAAAGCAGGTGGGAGCGGTTTTATGCCTGCAAAAAGGTATGTTAAAATATGGTGCGACTTCGGAAGCGTTGCAGTACCATAAATGTGCGAACGTAAGCCACACAAAGAACAAAGAGGTCGAGGCACCACCTGCAGTGAAGGCAGGCTCGAGTACTTCACCGATACAGCTAGCTATCGCGAACTCTAACGAGGCGTTGCCTTTTAACAGGGCTTTTGTGGCCACAATCCGTACGACCGGCGAAAGTGTGGTCTACTCATTTGTCATTTCGGAAGTCAACGAACTTTTTTAAAATGGCATAATCAATGGCTAATCTGGGTAAAGCCAAATACTTCACGACGCTCGACCTGTAATCAGGTTACCAGATTACTCTGATAGAGCAAGACCGTGAGAAGAGGGCCTTTTCGATCAATGAGGGAAAGTACGAGGTTTGCCGACTTCTCTATGGTTTGAAGAATGCAGCGAGCATTTTTCAGAGGACTATAGATGATGTTCTGCTTGAGCAAATCGGAAAATCTTGCAACGTTTATAAAGACGACGTCATTGTGTTTTCGGAATACGAGTCGGACCATGTGAGGCATGTCGACGGGGTATTATGGAGCCTTTTAAACGCAAACATGCGTGTGGCGCACGGGAAGTCACAGTTTTTCAAAGAAAGCGTCGAGTATCTCGGCTTCATAGTGACTAAAAATGATGCTAAGTTGGATCAAGAAAAGGTAAAGCCATTCGGGAATACGTTGAGCCGACTACGGTGTTTGTAGTAAGATCCTTTTTGGGATTGGCATGCTATTACCGCTGTTTTATCAAAGATTTCGCAGCGATAGCGAAACCAATCTCTGACATCCCAAAAGGAGAAAGCGGATCTATTAGCAGGAATAGGTCTAGAAAGGTTCCTATACAATTCAACGATGCTCAGCGCAACGCGTTTCAGGGGCTTAGGAACATATTAGCGTCGGAAGACGTCAAACTGATGTACCCTTACTGGCACAAACCATTCGACTTGACTGCAGATGCCTCAGCCTACGGCATTGGCGCGGTTCTGTCACAGAATGGCTGCCCCATGAAGATGATATCCCGGCCTTGAAAAGAAAGTGAAGCAAACCACGCTACTAACGAGCGAGAGTTGCTTGCCATCGTGTGGGCATTAAGCAAACTACGACATTTTCTTTCCGGGGTTAAAGATATAAACATTTTTACTGATCACCAGCCTCTTACGTTCTCACTATCCGAGAGCAATCCCAATGAAAAATTAATGCGCTGAAAAGCGCGCATTGATGAAACAGGGGCCAAGCTTTTCTATAAGCCTACCAAAGAGAATTATGTAGCTGACGCACTGTCGCGCCAGAACGTAAATGCCCAACAGGGCAACCGCAATGAGCCAAAACCTGATGCGGTTACAATTCACAGTGAATTGTCCATGTATTACACAATCGATTCGACGGAGAAGGCTCTAAACTGGTTCCGTAAACAGACGGTATTAGAAGAGGCATGCTTTCCTCTGAAGAGGAATTTCATACTTTTCAGCGAAAAACTCGCCACATAATAAATTTCACCGATAGGGACGCCCTTATCGAAACAACAAAGACCGTCATTAACCCGAATGTGGCTAACGCGTATCACTGTACACTCCCAATCTTGGCCAGTTTCCAGCATGAGCCTTCCCGACCATGAAGTTTTTGCATAACGTGTTCGACGTCAGTGATAAAAGAGAAATTTTCACTAAGGAACACAATCGAGCCCATAGGGCGGCTCAGGAGAATGTGAAACAGGTCATGACGGTATATTATTTTCCTAAATTGACCAAATTGGCTAATGAGGTGGTCCTTAACTGCAAGATTTGGACTAAAGCTAAATACGACAGACATCCAAAGGAGCAGGAGCTCGGGCAGCTGCCACTAAGCTTGGTAAACGCGCCTCCCCTTCATAGCACGTCAATTAGGCAGGTAGAACACTTCAAAGCACTCTTCTGAAAATAGTTAGATGCTAAAAGGTACAAAGGGGTATAGTTGACACGTTAAAGGAAATCTAGAAAGGGATTAAATTCAGCAGAACGCCAGGGTTAACCAAAGGCGTCAGAACAGAGTTTTTGAAGTAGATGAAAAGGTCCTGGTTAATATGAACCGCAGACTAGGCAACAAGTTATAGCCCCTGTGCATTGAAAAAAAGGGTTGAAGCGGAGTTTTAACATTTTAGGATTCCGTTCACCATACTTTCAATCATTTCACTGACAATGACTGCATGGACTACATACCAATTATGGACGGGGAAATCTTACTATGGGACAGCTGCGTATACGTCACACTACCATCATCACGGACTACGAGACAATGACTGAAGCAACTATGAAAGTAACGGGAATATTTCCGCATTCCCATATGAGCAAATTGTTGGTAGTTGACACTGGACCATACTGGACATGTTGTCCGCCCTCGCTGTGCACCATTGTAAGGTCAGAAGCCTCGACTTCTTGGGAACAGCCCTTAAGGTTGTAGTAACTTTAGAACTAACGTAGACGCAGCTGGTCACTGCAAGCAAAAGGCAGATTTTAATAAATTATAAAGTACAAGAAAAGATTAACCAACTGACGGACACTGTAAACAAAATTCTTATTAAAAGGTAAGCAGGCCGACGCAGGTCACCTTTTTGAAACCCTAAGCACACACAACAGAATGATGGTAACAGAAATGGGAACCTTATGCTTTCTTTAACCTTAGAAAAAATAAATTTCATAAATCCAGCAATAATTTATCACTCTGATTTACTGAATATTCTCATTGACCAAGTCACAGGGAACGCTACCGAGGACGGTCGGTCTTCGAGAGTGGGTGTAGTTAACCACTGACTATTGGTATTTGGTGACCCAGCGAAGCCAATGACCAGATAATGATCGCGACGGATATGTCGCAACTAACGCTGCACTTTTGGCGGCAGAGACAGCGACTCTGGGACAGCGACGGCGGCTCCGTGGCAGCGACGGCGACGTAGGCTAGCTTTGCATATTATAACGAAAATTGTATTTTATAAGTCTAAGTTTGGATATGCATAAAGCGAAGCGTATCGCTCTTAAAATCACTGTTATTAGTTTACTCAACTGCATTTATTAATGCAAATAATCAAAACATATAAATGTATATATAAATGCACTAATTTGTATTTGAACTGGACTGGTGCCAGTCTTGTTCCGTTTTCGCCGCGCGGCAGGCTTATCGTTTTTTTTGTCTGTCACACCAGCATGCGGACTGCTGCCTGGTTCGTCGGAGACCATTAAAGGGTAGGAAGGTGAAACTGGAGTACTTCTTGCAGACATCAGCGCGGAGAATTTATTGGCAGCCGATGCTAAGCGGATGTTAAGCATTGAGGTGTTTGGAGGCGTTAGCATATAGTTGGCCTACCTCGTTAGTTCGAGACGACCCCTAGTTTCTCATTGTGGGCGCGTTGCTGATCTCAGCACTCTATGGTATGGTGGCTCTATTGACATTGCTACTGGCTGGGTGCATGTCAGCAAGACATCGAAGACTACTTGCTCACTAAAAAAAATTGATTTTTCAGCTAGTTGTTTTAATTTTTGACGTCATTGTCTTTTTTCTGTTTGTTGTTGGTTCACAATACTTGATGCGTTGCAATCTTTGTGCCGGCTTGCAAAAGCCGCGATTGTCCGTTTAGGCGTGCACTCGAATTTCGATATTTGATTTTATTCCGCGAGTACGTCCGTTCACTTCGAACACCAATGGAAGCTTCAGATTTCGTAAATAAGGAAATCAAGCAGTTGCTTAAAGATGGCATCATAAGACCATCAAAGTCATTGGCATTGAACGGTGGCAAATATGAGTTTTGCTGTCTGCCTCTTGGCTTGAAAAACGAAGGAAACATTTTTTAAAAAGCCATCGATGACATTCTGAGGGATCACATAGGAAAAATATGTTACGTTTGTGTGGATGACGTTATAATCTTTTCTACTAACGGAACTGACCATGTGTTACATATTGACACAATTTTAAAATGCTTGGCCGATGCCATCATGAGAGTGGCACAAGAGAAAAGCAAGTACTTTAAACAGAGCGTGGAATTCTTAGGATTTGTGATGACCCAAAACGGGGCAAAAACTGATCCTTAAAAGGTCAAGGCAATATACTCTTGTTAACTGAGCCGAAAAATCTGATCAGCCTGCGATCATTCCTGGGGCTGTCTAGTTACTACAGGGGGTTTATTAAGGACCTCGAAGCAATAGCAAGGCCTCTACCCAATATTCTCAAAGGATAAAATAATTCGGTGAGCAAGCATATGTCACGATTGAATTTGACTAAACTCAACGTAATGCTTTCGAAAGACTAAGGAATATCTTGGCATCAGAAGATGTAATACTTATGTCCCCAGTCTTCAAGCAGCCCTTCGTTCAACTTCGCATTAATGGATGGCATCGGTGCAGTCCTATCCCAAGGGGGGAGAACTATTTCCATGATTTCATGTGCGCCAAAGCAAACCAAGACACACTACGCCACGAATGAGCGAGAATTGTTAGCTAATGTCTGGGCTCTGATAAACTGCAAAATTACCTCAATGGGACAAGAGAAATAAATATTTTCACTGATCATCAACCTCTTACTTATGCTGTATCAGATAGAGACACGAATGCAAAAATCAAACGAAAGAAGGCATTCATCGATGAACACAAACGCCTTACAAAACGATATACAGTCATACGCTGCAATGATTCACAGCGAAATGTCATTGACCTACACGATCAAAACGACTGAAAAGCCTTTATCTATTTCATAAATCAAATTCTTGAAGAAGCGAAATTCCCATTTCTTTGGCCAAAAAATACGCCATCTTATAAACTTCGCAGACAAAAACACTCTATTCGAAACAATCAGGCCACTCATCAACACAGACGCGGTAAACGCAATTTACTGCGACCTACCAGCACTAGCCAGTATATAACATGATTTGGTGATTTCTCGCCAACCAAATTTTGGCACTGCAAAAATATAGTGGTCGACATTACAGATAAAAATGAACAAATCGAAATTGTCACCACCGAACATAAACGCGCACACAGCGCCGCCCAGGAAATAACTAAGCAAATCTTTCTCGATTATTATTTTCCACATATGATGAAGTTGGGCAACGCAGTAGTCACAAATTGAAAAATATGCACTATGGCAAAGTACGATAGGCATCCCAAAAAAAAAAACAAGTAAGAGGTTCTAGTCGGGAGCTACCCAACTAGGGAATACCCTGAACCCTCTTATTCCAACACCAAATAAGTTGAAAACAAGTAAGAGGTTCTAGTCGGAAGCTCCCGACTAGGGGATACCCTTAATCCTCTTTTTCCAACATCAAATGCATATATATATTCTATTTTAGAAGCTATATGTCAAATTTGGTCACTCGAGCTCTTATTATTTACCAAAATTGCCCAAAAAACAGGATGTCGCTACCGATTTTTATCGATTGCTTGGAAACGGAGTAAGTTATCGATTATCCTAATCAAACTCGATCTGTGCAGGCACTAGGAGGATCTACATCTAAAATTTCTAGTCTTATAGGTTCTAAGATCCTTGCGTTCATACATACGGACGGACGGACGGACAGACAGACGGACATGGCTAGGTCGACTCGGCTATTGGTACTGATCAAGAATATGTATACTTTATGGGGTCG
The DNA here is from genome assembly GCF_030788295.1 of Drosophila virilis. Lineage (NCBI taxonomy): Eukaryota > Metazoa > Arthropoda > Insecta > Diptera > Drosophilidae > Drosophila > Drosophila virilis. The sequence goes on from NW_027212858.1 coordinate 321,697, forward strand.
GAGATGCTTTCTTCTGCCTGTTACATACATTTGCATTTTGCACAAATACAATATACCCTTTTTACTCATTTCCATTCGGTTCAGGGTATAAATATAAGTGTCGCATCCAAGCATGGACAACTTGGATTTTTTGCGAATTTTGAAGGGGACTGGACAGGGACGACGCACTTAAGGTGTTTGTGCGGCCTAATGTACGTGTTTGCCGCACCCATGCCTCTTGTGCCGCGTCAGCATACCTTGCGCTCTCAGCCTCGCTTGGCGTTTATATCCCTGACCTTGACTGGCGTTAAACTTAGCCGAGCCTTGAGAATTCAAAAAGATTGTGGGCTATTTAGGCGTGGAAAATCAAGGGTCGACTTTCATGGGAACTGGGGCATTATCGGCCCCAGCTCTATTCTGGGCTCTATCTGTGGATTGGCCATTATGCTTCTTGAAATGAGGATTCTTGCCCTGAATACCAGGGCAGAATTGCTTTTTCTCTTGTTGCTGTTGTTGCTGGCGCCTTTGTGGGCGCTGCTCTGAACGAACCTGCTCTTCTTGTCCCCTAGCAAGGCTTGTCACGAAGGCATATCTCTCGTGATTAGCCTCGACCTCGTGGGCTAATGCTAGCTCCGTCGGCAGAACCAAAGGGTGAGCCGAAAACAACACATCTGTTAGACTGTGTTTTAGTCTAAAGATAAAAACACGAAGTGCGTCACCCCTGAATTTTTCACACATGCAGGCCGCCAAATTGCTGTCATACGTCATATGGGCTTTGTTCGTAAGTAACGTGAGTTTTTTCTGGTCGTAGTACTGTATAATGGACATGCCGCCTTGCCTAAGCGTCCCCATTTCCTGTTCAATCACATTGATAGGCCGCTTGTCGCTATAAGTAAAGTCCATTCTCGCTATGATGGCCTCAAAATTTAACGGCGTGTTAAAATGATTACGGTGGGTTGGTAGTGACTTGAGCTTCCGCTATATATTTTGAACATATTATAGGACACGTAAGTGTCTTGAGTCCCATGGAACTCAGTAAGACATTTTACCACGTTGAGCGGCTCGTTACATTTCACCCCGTCTATGATTTGAAGTTCCTTATGAACCTTCATTTCTGGCACTGAAAGTTGTGTGTTTCCTTACTTGCTTGATACCTGCGCAATCTGTTGTTGAAGCTCCTGCCTTGGCGCAGCTTCCTTATTCACGAATTCTTGCTCTTGTTCAGCGCGCTCTGCACTGCGGCATCAAATATCATGCGTAACTGCTCAGGATCCATGACTAAATCAGTGTTAATGTCTGGTTCAGTTGAAACAGCACACCTTGATATCTGTAATGTATCCTCCCATTAAACGGGCAAAAATAATATCGTCGCTGTCGTGGTGTCCCTGATCGTGTACGTCGGAGTCACAGTCACTCATTCGCACCTAAACAAAATTCTAAGCAAAACCGTTCACAGAGTGATTTAAGTATTTTCGAACTGACGTATAAAATTTTTTTATTCCCAAAATAGGTTTCCCTTTGCTTACTTTTGTTGCAAATAAGAATTAACGAAACTGGTGTTGTCTATAAAAGCGTTATTTATTATATATTTCTTTTTTTTAAAAAACTTTGTTATATGATATGTTTCATGCAGCGAACTAGCGCATCGGCTTGAAACTATATTCAATATGTTTGCTCTCGCGTCACAAGTCACTTACATGATTCTGTTGACACTATGGTTAATCAAGTACACTACGATAAACTCCCTCGCTGCAGTCACAAAACGTATTCTGCTTGGTCCAATAGCATATTGTGGCTTTATTTTTGCGCGTAGTTCCTCTTGTAGGTTTATTACTCGATTTTTTTGTTGCCGCGAATTTTTGACTTTCGTGTTTTTATACCCTGAACCCATTAAAAATGGGTATAAGGGTTTATAGTATTTGTGCAAAATCCAAATGTATGTGACAAGCAGAAGGAAGCATCTCCGACCCCATAAAGTATATATATATTCTTGATCAGCATCAATAGCCGAGTCGATCTAGCCATGTCCGTCTGTCTGTCTGTCCGTCTGTCCGTATGTATGAACGCAAGGATCTCAGAACCTAAAAGAGCTAGAGCTGAAATTTTAGATGTAGATCCTCCTAGTGCCTGCACAGATCGAGTTTGATTCGGATAATCGATTACTTAATCCGTTTCCAAGCAATCGATAAAAATCGTTAGCGACATCCTGTTTTTTGGGCAATTTTGGTAAATAATAAGAGCTCGATTGCCCAAATTTGACATATAGCTTCTAAAATAGAATATATATATGCATTTGATGTTGGAAAAAGAGGATTAAGGGTATCCCCTAGTCGGGAGCTTCCGACTAGAACCTCTTACTTGTTTTCAACTTATTTGGTGTTGGAATAAGAGGGTTCAAGGTATTCCCTAGTTGGGTAGCTCCCGACTAGAACCTCTTACTTGTTTTTTTTTTTGGGATGCCTATCGTACTTTGCCATAGTGCATATTTTTCAATTTGTGACTACTTCGTTGCCCAACTTCATCATATGTGGAAAATAATAATCGAGAAAGATTTGCTTAGTTATTTCCTGGGCGGCGCTGTGTGCGCGTTTATGTTCGGTGGTGACAATTTCGATTTGTTCATTTTTATCTGTAATGTCGACCACTATATTTTTGCAGTGCCAAAATTTGGTTGGCGAGAAATCACCAAATCATGTTATATACTGGCTAGTGCTGATAGGTCGCAGTAAATTGCGCTTACCGCGTCTGTGTTGATGAGTGGCCTGATTGTTTCGAATAGGGTGTTTTTGTCTGCGAAGTTTATAAGATGGCGTATTTTTTGGCCAAAGAGTATTATTACTCGTTTTAATGGAAATTTCGCTTCTTCAAGAACAATTTGATTTATAAAACAGTTTAAAGGCTTTTCAGTCGTTTTGATCGTGTAGGTCAATGAGATTTCGCTGTGAATCATTGCAGCGTATGACTGTATATTGTTTTGTAAGGCGTTTGTGTTCATCGATGAATGCCTTCATTCGTTTGATTTTTGCATTCGTGTCTCTATATGATACAGCATAAGTAAGAGGTTGATGATCAGTGAAAATATTTATTTCTCTTGTGCCATAGAGGTAATTTTGCTATTTATCAGAGCCCAGACATTAGCTAACAATTCTCGCTCATTCGTGGCGTGGTGTGTCTTGGTTTGCTTTGGCGCACATGAAATCATGGAAATAGTTCTCCCCCCTTGGGATAGGACTGCACCGATGCCATCCATTAATGCGTAGTTAGGTCGAAGGGCTGCTTGAAGACTGGGGACATAAGTATTACATCTTCTGATGCCAAGATATTCCTCAGTCTTTCGAAAGCATTACGTTGAGTTTAGTCAAATTCAATCGTGACATATGCTTGCTCACCAAATTATTTTATCCTTTGAGAATATTGGGTAGAGACGTTGCTATTGCTTCGAGGTCCTTAATAAACCCCCTGTAGTAACTAGACAGCCCCAGGAATGATCGCAGGCTGATCAGATTTTTCGGCTCAGCATACAAGAGTATATTGCCTTGACCTTTTAAGGATCAGTTTTTGCCCCGTTTTGGGCCATCACAAATCCTAAGAATTCCACGCTCTGTTTAAAGTACTTGCTTTTCTCTTGTGCCACTCTCATGATGGCATCGGCCAAGCATTTTAAAATTGTGTCAATATGTAGCACATGGTCAGTTCCGTTTGTAGAAAAGATTATAACGTCATCCACACAAACGTAACATATTTTTCCTATGTGTTCCCTCACCCCCGCCACCGTTCACTGCGAATGACTTCGATGGTCTTTAAGTAACTGCTTGATTTCCTTATTTACGAAATCTGAAGCTTCCATTGGTGTTCGACGTGAACGGACGTACTCGCGGAATAAAATCAAATATCGAAATTCGAGTGCACGCCTAAACGGACAATCGCGGCTTTTGCAAGCCGGCACAAAGATTGCAACGCATCAAGTATTGTGAACCAACAACAAACAGAAAAAAGACAATGACGCCAAAAATTAAAACAACTAGCTAAAAAATCAAGTTTTTTAGTGAGCAAGTAGTCTTGGATGTCTTGCTGCCCAGCTTGCCCAGCCAGTGGCAATGTCAATAGAGCCACCATACCATAGAGTGCTGAGATCAGCAACGCGCCCACAATGAGAAACTAGGGGTCGTCTCGAACTAACGAGGTAGGCCTACTATATGCTAACGCCTCCAAGCACCTCAATGCTTAACATCCGCTTAGAATCAGCTGCCAATAAATTCTCCTCGCTGATGTCTGCAAGAAGTACTCCAGTTTCACCTTCCTACCCTTTAATGGTCTCCGACGAACCCAGCAGCAGTCCGCATGCTGGTGTGACAGACAAAAAAATCGATAAGCCTGCCGCGCGGCGAAAACGGAAAAAGACTGGCACCAGTCCAGTTCAAATACAAATTAGTGCATTTATATATACATTTATATGTTTTGATTATTTGCATTAATAAATGCAGTTGAGTAAACTAATAACAGTGATTTTAAGAGCGATACGCTTCGCTTTATTCATATCCAAACTTAGACTTATAAAATACAATTTTTGTTATAATATGCAAAGCTAGCCCACGTCGCCGTCGCTGCCACGGAGCCGCCGTCGCTGTCCCAGAGTCGCTGTCTCTGCCCGCAAAAGTGCAGCGTTAGTTGCGACATATCCGTCGCGATCATTATCTGGTCATTGGCTTCGCTAGGTTGCCAAATACCGTCCTCGGTCGCGTTCCCTGTGACTTGGTCAATGAGAATATTCAGTAAATCAGAGTGATAAATTATTGCTGGATTTATGACATTTATTTTTTCTAAGGTTAAAGAAAGCATAAGGTTCCTAATTCTGTTACCATCATTCTGTTGTGTGTGCTTAGGGTTTCAAAAAGGTGACCTGCGTCGGCCTGCTTACCTTTTAATAAGAATTTTGTTTACAGTGTCGGTCAGTTGGTTAATCTTTTCTTGTACTTTGTAATTTATTTAAATCTGCCTATTGCTTGCAGTGACCAGCTGCGTCTACGTTAGTTCTAAAGTTCTTAAAATCGTTTGCGTCCGGAGTGCCCGCTACAACCTTAAGGGCTGTTCCCAAGAAGTCGAGGCTTCTTACCTTACGATGGTGCACAGCGAGGGCGGACAGTGTCAGCTACCAGCAATTTATATGGCAATGCGGAAATATTCCCGTTACTTTCATAGTTTCTTCAGTCATTGTCTCGTAGTCCGTGATGATGGTAGTGTGACGTATCCGCAGCTGTCCCATAGTAAGATTTCCCCGTGCATAATTGGTATGTAGTCCGCGTGCGAGTTGTTCGTCACCCATGCCGTTGTCATTGAAATGATTGAAAGTATGGTGAACGGAATCCTAAAATGTTAAAACTACTCCGCTTCAACCCTTTCAATGCACAGGGGCTATAACTTGTTGCCGAGTCTGCGGTTCATATTAACCAGGACATTTTCATCTACTTCAAAAACTCTGTTCTGACGCCTTTGGTTATACTTTATGGGGTCGGAGATGCTTTCTTCTGCCTGTTACATACATTTGCATTTTGCACAAATACAATATACCCTTTTTACCCATTTCCATTGGGTTCAGGGTATAAATATAAGTGTCGCATCCAAGCATGGACAACTTGCATTTTCTGCGAATTTGGAAGGGGACTCGACAGGGGCGACGCACTTAAGGTGTTTGTGCGGCCTGATGTACTTGTTTGCCGCACACATGCCTCTTGGGCCGCGTCGGCATACCTTGCGCTCTCAGCCTCGCTTGCCTGGATGTGGAATACCCTTTGTCACCTTTGGCCCGTCATGCGGTCCGATCCGGCAGGGCGTTTATATCCCTTGAGAATTAAAAAAGATTGTGGGCTATTTAGGCGTGGAAAATCAAGGGTCGACTTTCATTGGAACTGGGGCATTATCGGCCCCAGCTCTATTCTGGGCTCTATCTGTGGATTGGCCATTATGCTTCTTGAAATGAGGATTCTTGCCCTGAATACCAGGGCAGAATTGCTTTTTCTCTTGTTGCTGTTGTTGCTGGCGCCTTTGTGGGCGCTGCTCTGAACGAACCTGCTCTTCTTGTCCCCTAGCAAGGCTTGTCACGAAGGCATATCTCTCGTGATTAGCCTCGACCTCGTGGGCTAATGCTAGCTCCGTCGGCAGAACCAAAGGGTGAGCCGAAAACAACACATCTGTTAGACTGTGTTTTAGTCTAAAGATAAAAACACGAAGTTCGTCACCCCTGAATTTTTCACACATGCACGCCGCCAAATTGCTGTCATACGTCATATGGGCTTTGTTCGTAAGTAACGTGAGTTTTTTCTCAACCTGGTCGTAGTACTGTATAATGGACATGCCGCCTTGCCTAAGCGTCCCCATTTCCTGTTCAATCACATTGATAGGCCGCTTGTCGCTATAAGTAAAGTCCATTCTCGCTATGATGGCCTCAAAATTTAACGGCGTGTTAAAATGATTACGGTGGGTTGGTAGTGACTTGAGCTTCCGCTATATATTTTGAACATATTATAGGACACGTAAGTGTCTTGAGTCCCATGGAACTCAGTAAGACATTTTACCACGTTGAGCGGCTCGTTACATTTCACCCCGTCTATGATTTGAAGTTCCTTATGAACCTTCATTTCTGGCACTGAAAGTTGTGTGTTTCCTTACTTGCTTGATACCTGCGCAATCTGTTGTTGAAGCTCCTGCCTTGGCGCAGCTTCCTTATTCACGAATTCTTGCTCTTGTTCAGCGCGCTCTGCACTGCGGCATCAAATATCATGCGTAACTGCTCAGGATCCATGACTAAATCAGTGTTAATGTCTGGTTCAGTTGAAACAGCACACCTTGATATCTGTAATGTATCCTCCCATTAAACGGGCAAAAATAATATCGTCGCTGTCGTGGTGTCCCTGATCGTGTACGTCGGAGTCACAGTCACTCATTCGCACCTAAACAAAATTCTAAGCAAAACCGTTCACAGAGTGATTTAAGTATTTTTGAACTGACGTATAAAATTTTTTTATTCCCAAAATAGGTTTCCCTTTGCTTACTTTTGTTGCAAATAAGAATTAACGAAACTGGTGTTGTCTATAAAAGCGTTATTTATTATATATTTCTCTTTTTTAAAAAACTTTGTTATATGATATGTTTCATGCAGCGAACTAGCGCATCGGCTTGAAACTATATTCAATATGTTTGCTCTCGCGTCACAAGTCACTTACATGATTCTGTTGACACTATGGTTAATCAAGTACACTACGATAAACTCCCTCGCTGCAGTCACAAAACGTATTCTGCTTGGTCCAATAGCATATTGTGGCTTTATTTTTGCGCGTAGTTCCTTTGTAGGTTTATTACTCGATTTTTTTGTTGCCGCGAATTTTTGACTTTCGTGTTTTTATACCCTGAACCCATTAAAAATGGGTATAAGGGTTTATAGTATTTGTGCAAAATCCAAATGTATGTAACAAGCAGAAGGAAGCATCTCCGACCCCATAAAGTATATATATATTCTTGATCAGCATCAATAGCCGAGTCGATCTAGCCATGTCCGTCTGTCTGTCTGTCCGTCTGTCCGTATGTATGAACGCAAGGATCTCAGAACCTAAAAGAGCTAGAGACTTGAAATTTTAGATGTAGATCCTCCTAGTGCCTGCACAGATCGAGTTTGATTCGGATAATCGATTACTTAATCCGTTTCCAAGCAATCGATAAAAATCGTTAGCGACATCCTGTTTTTTGGGCAATTTTGGTAAATAATAAGAGCTCGAGTGCCCAAATTTGACATATAGCTTCTAAAATAGAATATATATATGCATTTGATGTTGGAAAAAGAGGATTAAGGGTATCCCCTAGTCGGGAGCTTCCGACTAGAACCTCTTACTTGTTTTCAACTTATTTGGTGTTGGAATAAGAGGGTTCAGGGTATTCCCTAGTTGGGTAGCTCCCGACTAGAACCTCTTACTTGTTTTTTTTTTTGGGATGCCTATCGTACTTTGCCATAGTGCATATTTTTCAATTTGTGACTACTGCGTTGCCCAACTTCATCATATGTGGAAAATAATAATCGAGAAAGATTTGCTTAGTTATTTCCTGGGCGGCGCTGTGTGCGCGTTTATGTTCGGTGGTGACAATTTCGATTTGTTCATTTTTATCTGTAATGTCGACCACTATATTTTTGCAGTGCCAAAATTTGGTTGGCGAGAAATCACCAAATCATGTTATATACTGGCTAGTGCTGATAGGTCGCAGTAAATTGCGCTTACCGCGTCTGTGTTGATGAGTGGCCTGATTGTTTCGAATAGGGTGTTTTTGTCTGCGAAGTTTATAAGATGGCGTATTTTTTGGCCAAAGAGTATTATTACTCGTTTTAATGGAAATTTCGCTTCTTCAAGAACAATTTGATTTATAAAACAGTTTAAAGGCTTTTCAGTCGTTTTGATCGTGTAGGTCAATGAGATTTCGCTGTGAATCATTGCAGCGTATGACTGTATATTGTTTTGAAAGGCGTTTATGTTCATCGATGAATGCCTTCTTTCGTTTGATTTTTGCATTCGTGTCTCTATCTGATACAGCATAAGTAAGAGGTTGATGATCAGTGAAAATATTTATTTCTCTTGTCCCATAGAGGTAATTTTGCAGTTTATCAGAGCCCAGACATTAGCTAACAATTCTCGCTCATTCGTGGCGTAGTGTGTCTTGGTTTGCTTTGGCGCACATGAAATCATGGAAATAGTTCTCCCCCCTTGGGATAGGACTGCACCGATGCCATCCATTAATGCGAAGTTAGGTCGAAGGGCTGCTTGAAGACTGGGGAAATAAGTATTACATCTTCTGATGCCAAGATATTCCTCAGTCTTTCGAAAGCATTACGTTGAGTTTAGTCAAATTCAATCGTGACATATGCTTGCTCACCAAATTATTTTATCCTTTGAGAATATTGGGTAGAGACGTTGCTATTGCTTCGAGGTCCTTAATAAACCCCCTGTAGTAACTAGACAGCCCCAGGAATGATCGCAGGCTGATCAGATTTTTCGGCTCAGCATACAAGAGTATATTGCCTTGACCTTTTAAGGATCAGTTTTTGCCCCGTTTTGGGCCATCACAAATCCTAAGAATTCCACGCTCTGTTTAAAGTACTTGCTTTTCTCTTGTGCCACTCTCATAATGGCATCGGCCAAGCATTTTAAAATTGTGTCAATATGTAGCACATGGTCAGTTCCGTTTGTAGAAAAGATTATAACGTCATCCACACAAACGTAACATATTTTTCCTATGTGTTCCCTCACCCCCGCCACCGTTCACTGCGAATGACTTCGATGGTCTTTAAGTAACTGCTTGATTTCCTTATTTACGAAATCTGAAGCTTCCATTGGTGTTCGACGTGAACGGACGTACTCGCGGAATAAAATCAAATATCGAAATTCGAGTGCACGCCTAAACGGACAATCGCGGCTTTTGCAAGCCGGCACAAAGATTGCAACGCATCAAGTATTGTGAACCAACAACAAACAGAAAAAAGACAATGACGCCAAAAATTAAAACAACTAGCTAAAAAATCAATTTTTTTAGTGAGCAAGTAGTCTTGGATGTCTTGCTGCCCAGCTTGCCCAGCCAGTGGCAATGTCAATAGAGCCACCATACAATAGAGTGCTGAGATCAGCAACGCGCCCACAATGAGAAACTAGGGGTCGTCTCGAACTAACGAGGTAGGCCTACTATATGCTAACGCCTCCAAGCACCTCAATGCTTAACATCCGCTTAGAATCAGCTGCCAATAAATTCTCCTCGCTGATGTCTGCAAGAAGTACTCCAGTTTCACCTTCCTACCCTTTAATGGTCTCCGACGAACCCAGCAGCAGTCCGCATGCTGGTGTGACAGACAAAAAAATCGATAAGCCTGCCGCGCGGCGAAAACGGAACAAGACTGGCACCAGTCCAGTTCAAATACAAATTAGTGCATTTATATATACATTTATATGTTTTGATTATTTGCATTAATAAATGCAGTTGAGTAAACTAATAACAGTGATTTTAAGAGCGGTACGCTTCGCTTTATTCATATCCAAACTTAGACTTATAAAATACAATTTTTGTTATAATATGCAAAGCTAGCCTACGTCGCCGTCGCTGCCACGGAGCCGCCGTCGCTGTCCCAGAGTCGCTGTCTCTGCCCGCAAAAGTGCAGCGTTAGTTGCGACATATCCGTCGCGATCATTATCTGGTCATTGGCTTCGCTAGGTCGCCAAATACCGTCCTCGGTCGCGTTCCCTGTGACTTGGTCAATGAGAATATTCAGTAAATCAGAGTGTTAAATTATTGCTGGATTTATGACATTTATTTTTTCTAAGGTTAAAGAAAGCATAAGGTTCCTAATTCTGTTACAATCATTCTGTTGTGTGTGCTTAGGGTTTCAAAAAGGTGACCTGCGTCGGCCTGCTTACCTTTTAATAAGAATTTTGTTTACAGTGTCGGTCAGTTGGTTAATCTTTTCTTGTACTTTGTAACTTATTTAAATCTGCCTATTGCTTGCAGTGACCAGCTGCGTCTACGTTAGTTCTAAAGTTCTTAAAATCGTTTGCGTCCGGAGTGCCCGCTACAACCTTAAGGGCTGTTCCCAAGAAGTCGAGGCTTCTTACCTTACGATGGTGCACAGCGAGGGCGGACAGTGTCAGCTACCAGCAATTTGCTTATATGGCAATGCGGAAATATTCCCGTTACTTTCATAGTTTCTTCAGTCATTGTCTCGTAGTCCGTGATGATGGTAGTGTGACGTATCCGCAGCTGTCCCATAGTAAGATTTCCCGTTCCATAATTGGTATGTAGTCCGCGTGCGAGTTGTTCGTCACCCATGCCGTTGTCATTGAAATGATTGAAAGTATGGTGAACGGAATCCTAAAATGTTAAAACTACTCCGCTTCAACCCTTTCAATGCACAGGGGCTATAACTTGTTGCCGAGTCTGCGGTTCATATTAACCAGGACATTTTCATCTACTTCAAAAACTCTGTTCTGGCGCCTTTGGTTAACCTGGCGTTCTGCTGAATTTAATCCCTTTCTAGATTGCCTCTAACGTGTCAACTATACCCCTTTGTACCTTTTAGCATCTAACTATTTCCAGAAAAGTGCTTTGAATGCGTTCTACCTGCCTAATTGACGTGCTATGAAGGGGAGGCGCGTTTACCAAGCTTAGTGGCAGCTGCCCGAGCTCCTGCTCCTTTGAGTGTCTGTCGTATTTAACTTTAGTCCAAATCTTACAGTTAAGGACCATCTCATTAGCCAATTTGGTCAATTTAGGAAAATAATATACCGTCATGACCTGTTTCACATTCTCCTGAGCCGCCCTATGGGCTCGATTGTGTTCCTTAGTGATAATTTCTCTTTTATCACTGACGTCGAACACGTTTTGCAACAACTTCATGGTCAGGAGGGCTCATGCTGGAAACTGGCCAAGATTGGGAGTGTACAGTGATACGCGTTAACCACATTCGGGTTAATGACAGTCTTTGTTGTTTCGATAAGGGCGTCCCTATCGGTGAAATTTATTATGTGGCGAGTTTTTTCGCTGAAAAGTATGAAATTCCTCTTCAGAGGAAAGCATGCCTCTTATTAGACCATCTGTTTACGGAAGCAGTTTAGAGGCTTCTCCGTCGAATCGATTGTGTAATACATGGACAATTCACTGTGAATTGTAGCCGCATAAGGTTTTGGCTCATTGCGGTTGCCCTGTAGGGCATTTACGTTCTGGCGCGACAGTGCGTCAGCTACATAATTCTCTTTGGTAGGCTTATAGAAAAGCTTGGCCCCTGTTTCATCAATGCTCGCTTTCCAGCGCTTTAATTTTGCATTGGGATTGCTCTCGGATAGTGAGAACGTAAGAGGCTGGTGGTCAGTAAAAATGTGTATATCTTTAACCCCGTAAAGAAAATGTCGTAGTTTGCTTAATGCCCACACTATGGCAAGCAACTCTCGCTCGTTAGTAGCGTGGTTTGCTTCACTTTCTTTTCAAGGCCGGGATATCATCTTCATGGGGCAGCTATTCTGTGACAGAACCGCGCCAATGCCGTAGGCTGAGGCATCTGTAGTCAAGTCGAATGGTTTGTTATAGTAAGGGTACATCAGTATGACGTCTTCCGACGCTAATATGTTCCTAAGCCCCTGAAACGCGTTGCGCTGAGCATCGTTGAATTATATAGGAACCTTTCTAGACCTATTCCTGCTAATAGATCCGCTTTCTCCTTTTGGGTTGTCAGAGATTGGTTTCGCTATCGCTGCGAAATCTTTGATAAAACAGCGGTAATAGCATGCCAATCCCAAAAAGGATCTTACTACAAACACCGTAGTCGGCTCAACGTATTCCCGAATGGCTTTTACCTTTTCTTGATCCAACTTAGCATCATTTTTAGTCACTATGAAGCCGAGATACTCGACGCTTTCTTTGAAAAACTGTGACTTCTCGTGCGCCACACGCATGTTTGCGTTTAAAAGGCTCCATAATACCCCGTCGACATGCCTCACATGGTCCGACTCGTATTCCGAAAACACAATGACGTCGTCTATATAAACGTTGCAAGATTTTCCGATTTGCTCAAGCAGAACGTCATCTATAGTCCTCTGAAAAATGCTTGCTCACCACACTTTCGCCGGTCGTACGAATTGTGGCCACAAAAGCCATGTTGAAAGGCAACGCCTCGTTAGAGTTCGCGATAGCTAGCTGTATCAGTGAAGTACTCGCACCTGCCCTCACTGCAGGTGGTGCCTCGACCTCTTTGTTCTTTGTGTGGCTTACGTTCGCACATTTATGGTACTGCAACGCTTCCGAAGTCGCACCATATTTTAACATACCTTTTTGCAGGCATATAACCGCTCCCACCTGCTTTAGCAGGTAGAGCAACATAATTCCATTAAAAGTGGATAAGGAGTCAAGTAGGAAACAACTAAGAGGTTCTATACGGGAGCTCCCGACTAAGGAATACCCTGAACCCTCTTATTCCAACACCAAATAAATTAAAAAAAAAATTTCCCTTGCTTGGAAACGGAGTAAGTTATCGATTATCGGAAACAAACTCGATCTACGCAGGCACTAGCAGGATCCACATCTCAAATTTCGAGTCTCTAGCTCTTATAGTATAAATATAAGGTATAAATATAAGTGTCGAATCCAAGCATGGACAACCTGCATTTTCTGCGAATTTGGAAGGGGACTCGACAGGGACGACGCACTTAAGGTGTTTGTGCGGCCTGATATACGTGTTTGCCGCACACATGCCTCTTGGGCCGCGTCGGCATACCTTGCGCTCTTAGCCTCGCTTGCCTGGATGTGGAATACCCTTTGTCACCTTTGGCCCGTCATGCGGTCCGATCCGGCAGGGCGTTTATATCCCTGACCTTGACTGGCGTTAAACTTAGCCGAGCCTTGAGAATTCAAAAAGATTGTGGGCTATTTAGGCGTGGAAAATCAAGGGTCGACTTTCATGGGATCTGGGGCATTATCGGCCCCAGCTCTATTCTGGGCTCTATCTGTGCATTGGCCATTATGCTTCTTGCAATGAGGATTCTTGCCCTGAATACCAGGGCAGAATTGCTTTTTCTCTTGTTGCTATTGTTGCTGGCGCCTTTGTGGGCGCTGCTCTGGACAAACCTGCTCTTCTTGTCCTCTAGCAAAGCTTGTCACGAAGGCATATCTCTCGTGATTAGCCTCGACCTCGTGGACTTATGCTAGCGCCGTTGGCAGAACCAAAGGGTGAGCCGAAAAGAACACATCAGTTAGACTGTGTTTTAGTCTAAAGATAAAAACGCGAAGTGCGTCACCCCTGAATTTTTCACACATGCACGCCGCCAAATTGCTGTCATACGTCATATGGGCTTTGTTCGTAAGTAACGTGAGTTTTTTCTCAACCTGGTCGTAGTACTGTATAATGGACATGCCACCTTGCCTAAGCGTACCCATTTCCTGTTCAATCACATTGATAGGCCGCTTGTCGCTATAAGTAAAGTCCATTCTCGCTATGATGGCCTCAAAATTTAACGGCGTGTTAAAATGATTACGGTGGCTCTGCACTGCGGCATCAATTATCATGCGTAACTTCTCAGGATCCATGGCTTAATCAGTGTTTATGTCTGGTTCAGTTGAAACAGCACACCTTCATATCTGTAATGTATCCTCCCATTAAACGGGCAAAAATAATATCGTCGCTGTCGTGGTGTCCCTGATCGTGTACGTCGGAGTTACAGTCACTCATTCGCACCTAAACGAAATTCTAAGCAAAACCGTTCACAGAGTGATTTAAGTATTTTCGAACTGACGTATAAAAAAAATTCCCAAAACAGGTTTCCTTTTGCATACTTTTGCATACTGGTGTTGTCTATAAAAGCGATATTTATTATATATTTCTTTATATTCCTTTTTTTTAATTGTAGTTATATGATGTGTTTCATGCGGCGAACTAGCGCATCTGCTTGAAACTATATTCAATATATTTACTTTCGCGTCACAAGTCACTTACATCATTCTGTTGACACTATGGTTAATCAAGTACACTACGATAAACTCCATCGCTGCAGTCACAAAACGTATTCTGCTTGGTCCAATAGCCTATTGTGGCTTTATTTTTGCGCGTAGTTCCTCTTGTAGGTTTATTACTCAATTTTTTTGTTGCCGCGAATTATTGACTTTCGTGTTTTCATACCCTGAACCCATTAAAAATATGTATAAGGATATATTGTATTTGTGCAAAATCGAAATGTATGTAACAAGCAGAAGGAGCATCTCCGACCCCATAATGTATATATATTTTTGATCAGCATCAATAGCCGAGTCGATCTAGCCATGTCCGTGTGTCTGTCTGTCCGTCCGTCCGTCTGTCCGTATGTTTGAACGCAAGGATCTCAGAACCTATTACAGCTAGAGACTAGAGACTAGAAATTTAAGATGTAGGTGCTCCTAGTGCCCGCTCAGATCGAGTTTGTTTCCGATCATCGATAACTTACTCCGTTTCCAAGCAATCGATAAAAATCGATATCGATATCCTGTTTTTTGGGCAATTTTGGTAAATAATAAGAACACCAAACATAATATGTGGCTTCTAGAATATTATATATATGTCAAGTATCTTTCATGTTATACCTATCGCTACTTCCCGCTACCAACCCATAGCTATAAATTAAGTTAATATCCCAACTTTTATTGACAACCAATTTAAGCCACAATTTAAATGCAATTGACATTTTCAGAATACACAAATATTCTATGGTACAATAAGATATACTGTAGAAAATTTCATAGACCGGTTAAGAAAAAACCAAAGTTATATGCAACTGCGCAATTGAATGGGGCAGCAGATTTAAGAATTTCTGTATACATGTACACACACACACATTCATGTGTGTCTGCTTCGTATTCTAACAGCATGGTAATTGCGAACTTTTTTCTGTAATGCTATTTTAGTTTCTTTTTCTATCATAAGTATTTAGTTATTGGTGTGGCTGCTGAGTAGAGGCATAGCAAATGCTGCGGTCTGTCTCGTTTTCGAGCCCTACCAGGGAAAGTATTTGTTGCTGGTGCGGCTGTTGAGTAGAGTCGACAGCAAGTAATGCGGCCAGTTGCGAGTTCGAACCCTGCCAAGGGAACTTTTTTTTAAAATTTATTTGATGTGGGAATACGAGGATTCAGGGTATTCCCTAGTCGGGAACTCCCGACTAGAACCTCTTACTTGTTTTTTTTTTATTTTGTTGTTGCTGCTGTTGTTGTTGTTGTTACTGCTGTTGCTGCTTTTGTTACCGCTGTTTCTGCTGTTGCTGTTGTTGTTAGTGCCGTTGTTGCTGTTGTTCTTCCCTGATGTCCAGGTCTATTTTGACTTGAGTCACGGTCGCTATGTAGGATTATTTATTACGCACGTTTTAAGTTTGGGTAGCAGCGACTATTCTTGTCTCTCCGGATACTTTTATTAATCTGATTTTATATTTTGGTATTGAGTATTACTAAAGCTAAGCTTGCGCAGTCTTCGGTGAATGTCCTTTATATAAATTAGTGCATATATAATTGCAGTTTAATATGTTTTGATTATTTGCATTAATAAACGCAGTTGAGTAAACAAAGAGCAGTGATTTTAGGAGCGGTATGCTTCGCTTTATTCATGTCCAAACTTAGACTGATAAAATAAAAATTTTTTTTATAATAAGCAAAGCTAGCCTACGTCGCCGTCGCTGCCACGGAGCCGCCGTCGCTGTCGCAGAGTCGTCGTCTCTGCCACCAAAAGTGCAGCGTGAGTGCCTCGTGTGTGGTGTCGCATGACCGTCGCGGACGACAACATAGTTGCGACATATCCGTCGCGATCATGACTCTGGTCATTGGCTTCCCCAGAACGCTGGGTCAGCAAATACCAATGATCAGTGGATAACTTACATACATTCAATAGATAAGCTCTCTTGGCGTCACCCGAAAACGACAAAGACATGAAGACTGAGGAGCCTGAGACCGAGCAGATAAGCTCAGCCCAAGAAGGAAACTTGCCTCAGCGACTCCTCAGGTTGAGGGCGGCAACCAGCCCAACGCCGTCGCCCATGCCAGCACCAGCTCCTCCGTGCTCGAAAAAAGGGCCAACTACAATGCCCCCACTGGTGGAAAGAAGCCACCCCCATCGTCCCAAATGGCATTGATGACATCAACGTCGTGTGGCTCATACTATCTGAAATAGTGGACCATCAAGTCCAACGTAGGTCAGACTATGCGACTCCTAGCCAATGATGTGACCACATACAGGGCCATCATAAAGAAACTGGAAGAACGAAAAGTCCAATTCTATTCAGACCAGCTGCAGAAGGAGAAACCCTACCGCAAAGTTATCAAAGGCCTTCACTACTCCACACTCAACCGAGAAATCATCGATCACCAATCTTCCCACTGCCATTGAGGGAACAGCAACAGGACAGGCTGACTGCCCAAGAACAGCAACAGCAGACATCTAGAAACGGGTAAGGACATTCCTCTGCCGTCAATGACATGAACCGAGCTATCGAGAAGATGGGAGTTATACAACAGCAGACTTTGAATTTGCAACAGCAAATCCTTAACCTTTTGACCGCGTTGCTATCCAAATGAACACACCACTGTTAATCTGGGATGCCAATAGCATTTCACGTAAAGAACTGGAGCTGGAGGCTCTAGCACAACGGTCCTACATTTCCCAGAATCTTTGGCTTCGAGGCGTACCCTGTACGCTGGACTCAAAATCGCTCAGGTGGCGGCTGCGCTGTCCTCGTCCGGAGTAACTTCGTTCACTTCCCGCAATAAAGCATTGCAAATCGTGGTTACCGATATTCGACTGTGAAAGTCTCCACTGATGCTGGTAGCGTCGACTTTGGAGCAGTGTATTGCAGGCCAAATGAGCGGACGTCGACTGATGACTTCAACGTCATACTCAAATCGACTGGAAGCAGATATCTAGTGGAAGGCGACTGTGGGGCGCGAATAGCAGCAATTCGCGCGGCCTTCAACTAACTTACAGCCTAGCGCATCGTCAAGCGAAAGTATTGGCTACAGGCTCTCCCACAAGATACCCGTACAGCAGCAGAGGCACTTAGTATTGCATAGACTTCGTCATCTACCAGAGAATCCCTGCCCAACTCCAACAGATGAGTGACAGTATAAACCTCAATACCAAAATTGGCTCTGCAGTGGATGTAGAGGATGCCATTGAGCTGCTTAAGAAAACGATTCGCGCAGCAGCAGCCGAAGCCGACTCCCACCAGTTGCCAGGCGACTGGATAGTGCTAGCAACGGACTGCCCGCATATATAGCTAACCTTCTCAGGTTCAAGAGGTGGTGTAGATGCAGGTTCCAGACGACTCAGCATCCGTTACACAAAGCGGAATGACGAAGAACGGAGCGGCAACTCAACGGGGCCCTTCGCAGACAAAAAGAGGCTTTTTTTCCAGAAGGTTGGAGAGCATGAACTATATCCATGATTGAGGATACTCGCTCTGGCGAGCAAATAAAAACCTCAAGCGCCAACCCTGGAGAACCGTTCTTCTTCTTCACCACAATAAAAAATACTGCCTTAAAGCCGAAGAGCAAGCTGATACCTTCGCCAGACACCTGGAGGAACGGTTCACATCTTTCTATTTGGCCTCCCCGGAAGAGATCGATGAGACTAGCCAAGCATTGGAGACTCCGCTTCTGATGTCACCATTTATCGGCCCTATCTGCGTGGAGGAGTTGATCAATGTCGTCAAAGCCCTTCCCAAGGCTA
Organism: Drosophila virilis; assembly: GCF_030788295.1. Classification (NCBI taxonomy): domain Eukaryota; kingdom Metazoa; phylum Arthropoda; class Insecta; order Diptera; family Drosophilidae; genus Drosophila; species Drosophila virilis. Next base: position 339,923 of record NW_027212858.1, read on the forward strand.
AAGCACCGTGCCATGATGGAATATGCCACACCACTCTAAAGGCCCTGCCAATGCGCGCGCTCCAATTTATAACGTTGATCTTTAACGCCATATTAAGGACGCTACACTTCCCTGCCCAGTGGAAGTTAGCTAGGATCTGTATGATCCATAAGTCGGGCAAGCCGGAATATGACCCTGAGTCATCATGGATCAAATGACCATTCTTTCTGATTACCAATTTTGTTTCAGGGGTGGGCTTGGCGCTTTTGAACATGTTTAAAGTGTGATTAACCATATTCTTAAGGCTTACGACGACAAAGACTATTGCTATAGACGTTAAAGCAGGCCTTCGGTCTGGATAGATGGATTGCTCCAGAAAATCAAGATGAGTCTTTTCGCCCCCTTCTTCCTATTTTGCGCTCTTATCTAATGGGGCGTAAGTTTGAAGTCAAAGTCAGTTCAGCAATCTCTGCGGTTCGTTATTTGAAGGCTGGTGTCTCACAAGGCAGCGTATTGGGTCCCTTTCTCTACAATTTGTACACGGTAGACATAGATGGCTTACCTTTCGGGCGCACATTGATGGCCTTCTCAAGCAGTTCCGCTTTTAGATGGCCAAGGCCAACTGGCTACTAAGTCTTAACAGCCCATTGCCACTTCGCTGCAAACGGGCAGTTTACAAGGTCGTGGTGGCGCCAACTAGGAGATATGGTATCCAAGTTTGGGGAATTGCATTTCGTACAAATCGAAGACGGATTCAGACACTCCAAACCTTTGTCTTGCGCTGAATGACCGGTGCTGACTGGTACGTAAGAAATTATACCTTGCACAGGGACCTCAAAATGGAGACTATAGACAGCCAAGCCTTTCGCCAACCGAAAGGACATACGCTTGCAGCGACACTGTAACCGATTAGCAAAAGAACTCTTTGGGAGGTTTGTGGTCAGGTGGCTCAAGAGAAGATCCTTTCAGGACCTCCTCCAACCACGACACAGGACCCCCCCCAGAGCCCCCGACTACATACGTGATGATTCAGCCTTACTCAAGTAGTGAGGTCTGTCGCGAGTTCGAGCCCTACCGGGGAAATTTTTTTCTTTGCTGGTGTGGCTGATGAGTAGAGTCGTCAGCAACTAATACGGTCAGTTGCGAGCTCGAACCCTGCTACGGAAACTGTTTTTAAAATTTATCTTTTTTTCTTCAAACGAGCGCGTAGCTAGACCTGCGTTTGGTATTGTTATAAGACGATTCAGGGTTTTCCCTAGTCGGGAGCTCCCGACTAGAACCTCTCAATTGTTTTTGTTGTTTTTAGCCTTAACTTTTTTTTAATGAATATCAAATAGTGAGTTTTAACGATTGAGTTGAGCGCCAATTAAGACCCTGAGTAGGTTTATAATTATAGCACGCGGGGTTGCAAGAATAGACCGCTTATACATACTTAGTGATCCGCTCTGTTGTTGGTAAATATTGTTAGTTTGTATATTATTGCAGCTATCATTTCAAAATTAATCGTGAGACCTTACTTTATAATTTCTTTGATCTTTAACATCCTTCATCGCGCATTTGCTTAGCTTGTTACATTAAATCCACATCATTTGAAAAGTTTGCTTTTACTAATCTAAATTTTCTGTGTCTTTTATCCCACAATTCTAGAGTCCCCTTTTATTAATGCATCTAATACAGTAGCATTTTCGTTTTTTTTTTTTTTTGTTTAATCGCGAGTGCATGCTTGTGAGCTGTGCGTTTAAACACAATAAGTTCTCAAAATTGTACATTTTTGTTTGTACCATTGCTCTCTTAGCTCTGTCTGTAAGCCCCTTTTTTTAACAAATTGCTCTTTCTGTTTAGATTGGAGCCTCGAGGCCAAGAGATTTTTCTCAACCTGTGTTTGTTATATTTTTGTCTTCAGCCACTTGTTGCGGTCATTTACACCCTAAATAATTTCGTCTCTTTAGCTTGCTTAGAGCCAATTACGGCAAACCAATTAAGTTTTACACAGGGGGCTGCTATTGCCGAACGTAAATGTTTGTATTATAGTTGCAATTTGGGTAGGGAGATTGATGGTCAAAAGCAAGCGTGTTAAAGCAAGCCGGGACTTTAGGTCTTAAGGGCCTGGCGTTAGTTTTTGCAAATCTAAAGATAAGCTCATATATCTGAATTTTTAATTCAATGACGTAAAACTATTGGAAGCGTCGCCGACAACAATTCAGTAGCCTTGGAGATATGATCAGGATCTCTTGGCCGTTCATGGCGACTTTAGTTGTCGCCAACGAATTCAGCCTTTCTATTTTCCTCTATGTTTAATAAGTTTATGAATTGTCTTCATCAGTCCTAATTGCATATTAATCAGGTGCGTATCTCAAGAGATAGATCTCTTGATGTGATATCCGTGTTGGATACAACTTTAGATTTGGACATTGATCTACCTGACCGATTATCTATCAAGCATTTCGTATGGCTGATTTTCATCATCTTTTTACATTAATGTTATTATATCACCATCAGAGTGATTTTCCGATTGATTTCCTCTTGTCTTGTATTGTTTTTATGCAGTTGCTCGATCAAACTTTTCTACGCAACATTCCATATGCTATAAAGACTACCATAGCTATTGTCGCCTTCAGTTTTCACATAATCCTAAACATATTTCAACCTTATTGACTTCTATCGTAAGACATCAGACATCTGCGGTTGAGTTTGCAGATGAGAGCGCGAATTCTGATCCAGGAGACGCCATTATATTCGCAAACTTTTTTATAACTTACTACTCCTCCTCTAGGGATAAAAAATTCAGCCTTATCCACAAAAGTTACATGAATCAAACTGCTTCCTAAATTTGTTATTAAAAGTTCGCTTTTAGCTTTATTACACTCCGTCTTGCATAGACCTCGCCATATACCAGGGAATCCTTGCCGAGCAGGATCAAGAGGCGGTGTAGGTGCAGGTTCCATACGACTCAGCATCCTTAGGACGAAGCGGAATGGCGAAAAGCGGAGCGGCAACTCAAGGGGGCCCTTCGCAGACAAAAAGACGCATCCTTTTCCAGAAGGTTGGAGAGCATGGCCTATTCCCATGACTCAGGATACTCGCTCTGGCGAGCACCTAAAAACTTCAAGCTCCAACTCTGGAGAACCATTCCTCTTTCATTTATCGGCCCTATCCGCGTGGAGCAGATGTTCAATGTCGTCAAAACCCTTCCCAAGGCTAAGGCACCGGGCCATGATGGAATGTGCCACACCACTCTGAAGGCTCTGCCACTCTGAAGGCTCTGCGAGTTGCCTTATCAGTCACACCACCCACGAAACCATCAAGAAGTAACAAATAAATACATCGCAACTAAACCTTATTCAAGCCCCCAAATTAGTACATAGACACATATGTAAGTACATATGTATCTACATACCAACAAGAGGATTACCACATAAAGCAAAGTACATTGTCCCACATTGTACAAACACCAATGTCAGCAGTTTAACAGGACCACTTGAGACGTCAACTCAGCAGTCTTGAACCCATCAACGGCAACCACACATTCATACATATATACATAGACTCTTATATATGTTAATACTAAGCCTACTTAAGAACGACACTTGGTCGAATAAATCAGATCGCATTTACTGTTCAATCTGCACAGACGTGCATGTCTTTATTCTCAATTCAATCAATACTTAAAATCTACATTACCAAAGGTTTGGAACAGGAAACTTAACCGTTCAGACAAACTTGTTACCATCGACCACAGACAAGATGTTAACTGGCGCAACCTGCAACTCGGAGGACACGAAGAAGGACGTTTGAGGAACTTGCATCCCGAAAGATGTGGAGGATTATATTAGCAATAACGTGAGTCTGGTTAAAAGTGAGAATAAGGAAAACTGGATAGGGCTGGCAACGGACTGCCCGCATATATAGCTAACCTTCTCAGGTTCAAGAGGTGGTGTAGATGCAGGTTCCAGACGACTCAGCATCCGTTACACAAAGCGGAATGACGAAGAACGGAGCAGCAACTCAACGGGGCCCTTCGCAGACAAATAGAGGCTTTTTTTCCAGAAGGTTGGAGAGCATGAACTATATCCATGATTGAGGATACTCGCTCTGGCGAGCAAATAAAAACCTCAAGCGCCAACCCTGGAGAACCATTCTTCTTCTTCACCACAATAAAAAATACTGCCTTAAAGCCGAAGAGCAAGCTGATACCTTCGCCAGACACCTGGAGGAACGGTTCACATCTTTCTATTTGGCCTCCCCGGAAGAGATCGATGAGACTAGCCAAGCATTGGAGACTCCGCTTCTGATGTCACCATTTATCGGCCCTATCTGCGTGGAGGAGTTGATCAATGTCGTCAAAGCCCTTCCCAAGGCTAAAGCACCGTGCCATGATGGAATATGCCACACCACTCTAAAGGCCCTGCCAATGCGCGCGCTCCAATTTATAACGTTGATCTTTAACGCCATATTAAGGACGCTACACTTCCCTGCCCAGTGGAAGTTAGCTAGGATCTGTATGATCCATAAGTCGGGCAAGCCGGAATATGACCCTGAGTCATCATGGATCAAATGACCATTCTTTCTGATTACCAATTTTGTTTCAGGGGTGGGCTTGGCGCTTTTGAACATGTTTAAAGTGTGATTAACCATATTCTTAAGGCTTACGACGACAAAGACTATTGCTATAGACGTTAAAGCAGGCCTTCGGTCTGGATAGATGGATTGCTCCAGAAAATCAAGATGAGTCTTTTCGCCCCCTTCTTCCTATTTTGCGCTCTTATCTAATGGGGCGTAAGTTTGAAGTCAAAGTCAGTTCAGCAATCTCTGCGGTTCGTTATTTGAAGGCTGGTGTCTCACAAGGCAGCGTATTGGGTCCCTTTCTCTACAATTTGTACACGGTAGACATAGATTGCTTACCTTTCGGGCGCACATTGATGGCCTTCTCAAGCAGTTCCGCTTTTAGATGGCCAAGGCCAACTGGCTACTAAGTCTTAACAGCCCATTGCCACTTCGCTGCAAACGGGCAGATTACAAGGTCGTGGTGGCGCCAACTAGGAGATATGGTATCCAAGTTTGGGGAATTGCATTTCGTACAAATCGAAGACGGATTCAGACACTCCAAAACTTTGTCTTGCGCTGAATGACCGGTGCTGACTGGTACGTAAGAAATTATACCTTGCACAGGGACCTCAAAATGGAGACTATAGACAGCCAAGCCTTTCGCCAACCGAAAGGACATACGCTTGCAGCGACACTGTAACCGATTAGCAAAAGAACTCTTTGGGAGGTTTGTGGTCAGGTGGCTCAAGAGAAGATCCTTTCAGGACCTCCTCCAACCACGACACAGGACCCGCCCCAGAGCCCCCGACTACATACGTGATGATTCAGCCTTACTCAAGTAGTGAGGTCTGTCGCGAGTTCGAGCCCTACCGGGGAAATTTTTTTCTTTGCTGGTGTGGCTGATGAGTAGAGTCGTCAGCAACTAATACGGTCAGTTGCGAGCTCGAACCCTGCTACGAAAACGTTTTTTAAAATTTATCTTTTTTCTTCAAACGAGCGCGTAGGTAGACCTGCGTTTGGTATTGTTATAAGACGATTCAGGGTTTTCCCTAGTCGGGAGCTCCCGACTAGAACCTCTCAATTGTTTTTGTTGTTTTTAGCCTTAACTTTTTTTTAATGAATATCAAATAGTGAGTTTTAACGATTGAGTTGAGCGCCAATTAAGACCCTGAGTAGGTTAATAATTATAGCACACGGGGTTGCAAGAATAGACCGCTTATACATACTTAGTGATCCGCTCTGTTGTTGGTAAATATTGTTAGTTTGTATATTATTGCAGCTATCATTTCAAAATTAATCGTGAGACCTTACTTTATAATTTCTTTGATCTTTAACATCCTTCATCGCGCATTTGCTTAGCTTGTTACATTAAATCCACATCATCTGAAAAGTTTGCTTTTACTAATCTAAATTTTCTGTGTCTTTTATCCCACAATTCTAAAGTCCCCTTTTATTAATGCATCTAATACAGTAGCATTTTCGGTTTTTTTTTGTTTAATCGCGAGTGCATGCTTGTGAGCTGTGCGTTTAAACACAATAATTTCTCAAAATTGTACATATTTGTTTGTACCATTGCTCTCTTAGCTCTGTCTGTAAGACCCTTTTTTTAACACATTGCTCTTTCTGTTTAAATTGGAGCCTCGAGGCCAAGAGATTTTTCTCAACCTGTGTTTGTTATATTTTTGTCTTCAGCCACTTGTTGCGGTCATTTACACCCTAAATAATTTCGTCTCTTTAGCTTGCTTAGAGCCAATTACGGCAAACCAATTAAGTTTTACACAGGGGGCTGCTATTGCCGAACGTAAATGTTTGTATTATAGTTGCAATTTGGGTAGGGAGATTGATGGTCAAAAGCAAGCGTGTTAAAGCAAGCCGGGACTTTAGGTCTTAAGGGCCTGGCGTTAGTTTTTGCAAATCTAAAGATAAGCTCATATATCTGAATTTTTAATTCAATGACGTAAAACTATTGGAAGCGTCGCCGACAACAATTCAGTAGCCTTGGAGATATGATCAGGATCTCTTGGCCGTTCATGGCGACTTTAGTTGTCGCCAACGAATTCAGCCTTTCTATTTTCCTCTATGTTTAATAAGTTTATGAATTGTCTTCATCAGTCCTAATTGCATATTAATCAGGTGCGTATCTCAAGAGATAGATCTCTTGATGTGATATCCGTGTTGGATCCTTCGACAGTGCTGTGCACATTTCATACAACTTTAGATTTGGACATTGATCTACCTGACCGATTATCTATCAAGCATTTCGTATGGCTGATTTTCATCATCTTTTTACATTAATGTTATTATATCACCGTCAGAGTGATTTTCCGATTGATTTCCTCTTGTCTTGTATTGTTTTTATGCAGTTGCTCGATCAAACTTTTCTACGCAACATTCCATATGCTATAAAGACTACCATAGCTATTGTCGCCTTCAGTTTTCACATAATCCTAAACGTATTTCAACCTTATTGACTTCTATCGTAGGACATCAGACATCTGCGGTTGAGTTTGCAGATGAGAGCGCGAATTCTGATCCAGGAGACGCCATTATATTCGCAAACTTTTTTATAACTTACTACTCCTCCTTTAGGGATAAAAAATTCAGCCTTATCCACAAAAGTTACATGAATCAAACTGCTTCCTAAATTTGTTATTAAAAGTTCGCTTTTAGCTTTATTACACTCCGTCTTGCATAGACCTCTCCATATACCAGGGAATCCCTGCCGGGCAGGATCAAGAGGCGGTGTAGATGCAGGTTCCACACGACTCAGCATCCTTAGGACGAAGCGGAATGGCGAAAAGCGGAGCGGCAACTCAAGGGGGCCCTTCGCAGACAAAAAGACGCATCCTTTTCCAGAAGGTTGGAGAGCATGGCCTATTCCCATGACTCAGGATACTCGCTCTGGCGAGCACCTAAAAACTTCAAGCTCCAACTCTGGAGAACCATTCCTCTTTCATTTATCGGCCCTATCCGCGTGGAGCAGATGTTCAATGTCGTCAAAACCCTTCCCAAGGCTAAGGCACCGGGCCATGATGGAATGTGCCACACCACTCTGAAGGCTCTGCCACTCTGAAGGCTCTGCGAGTTGCCTTATCAGTCACACCACCCACGAAACCATCAAGAAGTAACAAATAAATACATCGCAACTAAACCTTATTCAAGCCCCCAAATTAGTACATAGACACATATGTAAGTACATATGTATCTACATACCAACAAGAGGATTACCACATAAAGCAAAGTACATTGTCCCACATTGTACAAACACCAATGTCAGCACTTTAACAGGACCACTTGAGACGTCAACTCAGCAGTCTTGAACCCATCAACGGCAACCACACATTCATACATATATACATAGACTCTTATATATGTTAATACTAAGCCTACTTAAGAACAACACTTGGACGAATAAATCAGATCGCATTTACTGTTCAATCTGCACAGACGTGCATGTCTTTATTTTCAATTCAATCAATACTTAAAATCTACGTTAGCAAAGGTTTGGAACAGGAAACTTAACCGTTCAGACAAACTTGTTACCATCGACCACAGACAAGATGTTAACTGGCGCAACCGGCAGCTCGGAGGACACGAAGAAGGACGTTTGAGGAACTTGCATCCCGAAAGATGTGGAGGATTATATTAGCAATAACGTGAGTCTGGTTAAAAGTGAGAATAAGGAAAACTCAGCAATAATATAAAACAAGTTCAGTGCAACTTTTTGATAAAAACAAAATGCATTTAATAACCGAAAACATGCTTAGATAAAAAAATATTTATATTCGGGCAAAAGCAAGCCGCAGCTAATACAAAAAAAAACAATTTATGCGCTAAGTAATATGAGTGACACATATATGTACGTGTGTGTGCAAGTGAAATATGTGAGTGTGTGTATGGCTGGCCCGAACATGAGATACATACATTGGCGTGACATTATTCGTTGACGTATCTGTTGCTACCCTGTAGGGTCAGACGAAATGTTTCGTGCCGGGCAAACACGCATGTATATGCACATATATACTTATATGGACATTCACGTATATATACGTGTTTATGTAAAACTATATAAAAAAATTATATTAAAAACAAACATAATAAAAATAATAAATAACACACATATATTAGTCGCCTTGCAACCCATTTTTCATGTTAGAAACCAAACATTGATATACACATTGATGTATATACATGGATGGTATGAACCTGCTGTATCGGACAGAGAGAAAAAAGGGCAGATCAAAGTGTAACAAGATATAAAACCCAAAATGCTTAAGTACACATAAAGACGTTGCTATGCAAATCCAATGATCGTGCTAGAAACAGTGTATAACGTATGCATGCATGCGTATATATTAAGTTAACCTGCTGTATCGGACAAAGCGGGAATAATTTTCAAAAAAAAAAATAAGAAAACACGCAAAAAGGTAATATGAACTGCCTAGCTTCAGCATATTTCTGACAACAAATAGTGCACCTTTCACAAACCTTGTCTTTAAGAACAAAATAAATTATAAACAAGTAAGAGTTTCTAGTCGGGAGCTCTCGACTAGGGGATACCCTGAACCCTCTTCTTCCAACATCAAATGCATATATATATTTTATTTTAGAAGCTATAGTCAAGTTTGGTGACTCTAGCTCTTATGATTTACCAAAATTGCCCAAAAAAAAGGATATCGATATCGATTCTTATCGATTGCTTGGAAACGGAGTAAGTTATCAATTATCGGAAATAAACTCGATCTGCGCAGGAACTAGGAGCACCTACATCTAAAATTTCTCTAGCTCTTATAGTTCTGAGATCCTTGCGTTCATACATACGGACGGACGGACATGGCTAGATCGACTCGAGTATTGATGCTGATCAAGAATATATATATTTTATGGGGTCGGAGATGCTTCCTTCTGCCTGTTACATACATTTGGATTTCTCCCAAATACAATATACCCTTATACCACCAACCATACAATGTATAGACATACCAAATGGCACTTCAAATTGGAAACATGAAAAATCGAAACGAGGCGACCCCAATGGTACCTGCGACCATTTTAGTGTGCCCAGACACTGCTGAGACTGCTGAGAGTGGCAGCCGAACGCCGGCCTCAAAAGCCGAACGTTCAGTATGAAGCCGCATCTCGCTCAGCGCACAACGTCACGGCTGATGCGTTTTCTTAATATATGTATGTATGCCATTTTTAAATCCTTACAGCCCAAAAACATATTTGTGTATGCATGTGCCTCGCTCTCACTCATTGCTTCGCACACTTGCATCCATCTCTTTCTCCCTGCATAGCTTCGTACAAAACCCCGAGATCTACAAACATTCATACGTTTGTGTTGTGTGGATGTGTGCACAAGTAGATCGCGGCGTTTGTCGCAAGCCAGAGGTTATTTCTTCAATTGTGTGCCTTTTGTGCCTGTGGTAGCAATAGGCACTCACATTTAAATGCTCTATCATGTATTTCTTCGTCCAGTCAGGCATGATGAGAAGAATTTGATCAAATTTTATTTAATACACAATTAATTGACCTAAATAAAATATTTATATTTATTTTCTGTTTACTGTAGGGACCTATTTTGCTTAAAATACAAAAATATCTATGTCGTATTTCTGCAAGGGTAATTCATCGTCGGCTTGTCGAAGAATTTAAGAAAAGTCAAAAAATTGACGCACACTCTTTCAAGTAAGCAGTTGTGTGAAATTATTAAAGGGTTTGCCCTGTTCATGTGCAAAATTGATATTTTCCATGCTTGTTGTAGGGGTAAGGATACCTGATCGCTGGCATGTATGCATGATAACTTTTTGGGTCGGCCAACCACGCACACTAGCACACTTTTCTATATGGATGGAAGCATTAATGCGTTTGTGTGCGTGTTGGTTGCTTGCCTGCCTGCCCGATGCAAATTTGACAAAATTTGAAGATTGTGGAATTTGTGAATTTCGAGCTCTACACACACACATATACACACTCACAAATGTGTGCGAATGAGCTGATCAAGGGTTTGTCGTGAGGCAGAGATATTTTTATCAATGGGTGCGTAAATTTGGGCGACTGGCACGGTCTTTGTTTTTTTGGCATGCCTGGGCTTGCAGCCGCAAAAGGCACAAATGTATAAAAAAGCAATGAAAATGGTATGGATCCAGACGCATGCTATACATTCTGATCGTTAATTGCCTGCCATAAAACCCTTTAACCTAAGATTATAATAATGCCAATAAAAGATTACTTGCATTTGTTCCATATCAAAGTGCAAACGAGCGACAAGTGCGATCCACCTGTTTCATTCAAGCCTCAAAAACAATTTCTTTAACCGAAATCTCAAAAAGAAATTAAAACCTTCTTGGGCTTAATGAGTTATTACAGGAAATATATAAAAGCTTTCGCAAAAATAACAAAACCCCTGACTATTAATAGGAAAAGCGAAAGTTGTTTTGAACGATGAATTTATAGAAACATTTGACTATTGTAAAACATTGCTCTGTAACGACCCAATACTAATTTACCCCGACTTTACGAAACTATTCATACTAACAACAGATGCTAGCAACAGAGCTAGGAGCTGTATTATCGCAAGGACCTTTAGGGTCTGATATTTAGTTTGCAAGCCGAACACTTACCGATACAGAAGAAAATTATTCCGCCGTGAAAAAGGAAATGCTTGCCATTATTTAAGCAATAAAGTATTTTCGACCTTATCTATTCGGTCAAAAGTTCAACATAGTAACCGACCACAAGCCATTAACCTGGTTAATGAGCTTTAAGGAACCCAACTCCAAATTAGTCAGATGGCAGCTTAGACTATTGGAATACGACTATGAAGTAATATATTAAAAGGGTTCGCAGACGCACCTAGTAGAACGACACTAGTAGAGGTCGAAAATAACAGTCAACACTTATTTTCAATGCGATCTGCACACAAAAAAACCGCAAAAAACGAAGCAGATTCGGTTTCGCTATCCATAGAACACTTTTTTTCGTTGTGCTTGTGTACTCTGTTCGTGCTTTTGCTTGAGCAATACACACTGTTCTGTCTAACAGTAACATCTTAACAGAATACATTCGGCCGATCGCACAGAAAATAAGTGTCTGTCGAAGAGCAAAACGAAAGAAGTGAAAGCGAAAAGTGTCTTTTCTTGTTGTTGTCGTGAGACGATATCAATTAAAGCTAGAGCGAAAGAGAGAGAGAGAGAAAGAGGGCACGATGTATATGTGTACATGTATAAATTTAAAGCTGTAACCAAACGCCCATTAAATAATTAATAGAAATAAAAAAAAATCAACAACAAAAACATGCATATCCACAAAAGACAAGTTGGCATTTTTTTTTCTGTTTAGTGGTCGTGGAAGAAAATGTGCGAAAAAAAAGAACGAAAACGGGTTTTGCTCGGACCCAGTGTCTAGTGCATAGAAACCTAAATGCAGGTGTTCTCTTTTGCCGTTATTGATTCTGTCGGAAATAAACCGTTTTTTTTTTTGCAGACAACCAAAAAGTGAGGACCGAAATTTGCGAACTCTGGACACTAGACGTAAACATGAACGTCCACGAATCAAACGAAGGAACTTGACAGTACAGTCAGCACAAGACAATTTAAACAGTTTATACCAATAGCGGAGAAAGCGCTTAATGACTTCAATAGACAAGTTATATTAAAACAAGATCCAAATACGAAAATCGAGATTCCTTTCAAAAATAAAATTGTTCGCATCATATCAAAACCTATTTGGACGAAAAAACGATAGCAAAAATTCGAAAAGCCATTTTTAAACCAAACAAGATCTGTGCAATATTCGCAACAGACGAAATATTCAGAACTGTCCAGATTGTTTATTCTAGATTCTTCGCACATAGCCAACTCTACAAGCTAGTCAGATGCACGGAATTTCTGAAAGAAATATCCAAACCCGACGAACAACTAAAATAAATCAAAGAATACCACATAAAGAATAACCATAGAGGAACGGACGAGACGCTAGCTCATTTAAAAAGAGTAATAAACTTCACTCACATGAAACAAAAAATCGCCCAAACTAATAAAAACTGTGACATATGTCAGACTATGAAGTACGATAGGCAACCACAAGAAGTTCCATTTCAGGAAACAAAAACGCCCCAACAGCCGTTGGACATAATACACAATAGACATATACACAATCAAAACAACAATGTACTAACAATAATAGATAAATTATAAAGATTCGCAAAAGGGTACACGATACCGTCTAGAAATAGTATAAATGTTGTTAAGTCAATCAGCCACTTTATGTGCACCTTTGATTGTTTGCGATCAGGGAGCAGAGTTCACAGGAATTCTGTTCATTGATTTTTTTAAACAATACGATATCACCAGACACGTCACATCATTCCAACAATCCTCAAGCAACTCACTAGTTGAAAGGCTTCAGAATATAAAAAAAAAGACGAAATCATTGTTCGGAAAGAAAATAGACGAAACAAACTATCACCCCGATTCTCAATTCACAAAGTCTTGAAGGACAACATTCATATAAACTAGAAAACAATAAATTCATAAATCACAAATAAAACGGTTGACTAAAAAAGTTAACAAATAAAAAAAAAAATAAAATGTAAAAACAAAAAAATAAATTAACACTGTTTGTGGGGGTGGCGTCAAATAAATACTCCTAAGGTTATGATGGAAGGAAACCAGTGGGTTTTTTGTAATATCACTTTATTAGAAAAATATTTCGGCTGCGTATAATGGGCTCTGAATTTGAAGTGAGTCTTCATATTTTTAGTTGGAGTTATGGAGGTGGAAAGGAGACCATAAGGAGAGTGCTGAGCTTAATTGGGATCGTATTAATGAGTGAGTCTCTCTAAGTGAGTGAGTCTTTCTCGCTGAGTGACTCTTGCACACTGAGTGAGGCTCAGTCAATGCTATGTTCAGACAAGCAATAAACTGGCATGAACATTCTCCCCCCCTGGCAATATGCAGATTGCAAGGATTCCTATTGCGTGCATGTGCCAGAGAGTATGCATCCAAATTTAGAATTTTTAACCATCGGCAGACCGCCTTGGCTTGGGAGGATACCCGGTGGGATGATGTCTGGGTAGACCTCGGCGGCGAGTACCAAAGGTACTGGAGATGGACGAAACCAGTCGTTGTCCGCCAAAACGACGTTGCTGAACAGGTCCTTCGTGTCTGCTCGGGCTGAAGTTATGCAATTGAGTTGCGGGTCAGCCATCAAGACCACCTCTCGAGACATCTGAGTTCTCTTGGAGCGTAGCACGGCTGTGCACACTCCTTCTGCCCCAATGCGTGTGACGGAAAGGCCATAGGCCTTTGCCATGGTCGCATTAATGCGACTTTCTGAACAACATGGATCGATTAGGGCCCGAGCCTCAAGGGTTTTTTACCCGGTGTCGAGGAGCACTATGGCAGTGGGCAGTATACTGACCCCCTTGTGCTAGAGAAGGGACGTCCGAATAGTAGAACGTTTAGGGCTTGATGGTGATGTGGTGTCGGAGGTCGAGGAGCCAGAAGCTCTTCTTGTCAGCCTGTTGGCTGACCGAGAGGGTCAAGCGCTACGGGGATCACGCATGTTGAGTAAGGTGTTGTGATCCTTTTTGCAAATTTTGCACTTGGCTCCACTGCGACATGACTCCCCTGAGTACTGATGAGCCAGACAGTTGGAACAGTATTTGTTTATTAAAACGGATCAGAGGCGCTTCTCGGGCTTTAAGCTTCAAGAAATGCTGGCACTTGCGTAGCGCATGGATGCCTCTACACACTCGGCATCTAAAGGAGTCCGTTTCATGGCGTTGGTTGGATCCCTTCGCTGAGAGTGCCATGCTGGTTCTCTACAGAGAAGTGAACTGGAGAAAAAGATGAAGGAGAGGCTATTGGCCTTCGGATAACCCCACGAGCGGTAGGCACGTCCACCACGCGGACCTTTTCATCTGTGCCTGGGCAAGCCAGCTGGACTCGGCCAAAGCGTCATTCATTTATTGGTAGGTTATCTTCCTTGATAATCACCCTATCCGTCTGTGCCCACGATTTCTCCAAATGCCCGTAAGCGAACGGGAAAACTTACATCAAACAGCAAAAACTATATTTGAACTGTTTCGCTAGGGGTCATCAGTTAAGGGATTGCTCAAGTGCTCACAATTGTTTTACGTGCAAGGGTCGTCACAATACGCTCTTGCATCGAAGTGACACTTCACAATTGGGCCCTAAGGTAGTCTCGATGCCACAAGCAACAGCTCCCTCCAATCAATCCATACAGTCCACTCCATCCCAACAAACGATTGTTCACAATTATGTTGCAATTAACACCCACAGTTATCTCCTGACCACGGCTGTTATATATGTTCGCCATTTGGGTGTAATTTATACAGCTCGTGCACTGATCGACTCGGGATCAGAGGCAACATTTATTTCCGAGCGACTCTTCCACCTGATAAAGCTGCCGCACAAATCCGTACAGGCACAAGTATCGGGATTAAATCAAGCTATTGCAGCCCAGTCTCGCAGGCTCTGCCATTTTAATATTGGCTCTCCTTCCAAGCCTCGTATCCAAATCGAGGCATCAGCTTACGTCCTACCACATTTGGCAGGGAATCTACAACCCTGCCAAAACTCCAGTTAGCTGACACTAATTTCAACAAAAGTTCGCAGATAGATGTGCTGATTGGCGCTGATATCCTACCGTCCTAATATATGTGGCACGTTGCTGGGCCAGGAAACTATTTTGGCTGGGCTTTAACAAGCCCGGTTTCAAAGACCGCATCCACCGTAATCTTGTCATTCTCGACTCGAATATCTGTCTGTCAAAAAGAGCAATTATACATCATTCTTACAAAATTTAAGGAGGTGGAGGACATTCCAGTCAAACGGGTAAAGAGCTCCGACTCTTTCTGTGAGAGTAATTTCATCCAAACAACATCAACAAACGAAAATGGCAGATATGTAGTCACCCTACCTTTCCGGGAACCTAATCACATAGACTTAGGACATTCAAGATCTATCGCACTAGCTCAGTTTCTAAGGAACGAGAATCGTTTAAAAGAATCCCTCCTTTGAAAGAGCCGTACGACTCCGTGATTCGGGAGTACTTCGACTTAGGTCATATGACACAAGTCTCTCCAAACAGCAACCCCAATCATTTTTACTTGCCGCATCATGCTGTTTTAAAGCCCAACAGTACCACAACAAAGGTTCGCATTGTGTTTAACGCCTCCAGCCCGTCCTCCAATGGCAAAAGTCTAAATGATATCCTACACACGGGACCACTACTCCAATCCGATCTGACGATTAAGAAACTTAAGTGGCGATTCTACCGCTACTTTTTAAATGCCGATATAACTAAGATGTAGCGGCAAATCCAGGTCGATCCAAGACATACGCCCTACCAACGAATACTATTTCGCAATGAGAACGAAGAACTTTGCGACTTTGAACTAAACGTGAAGTACTATCACAGATTGCGAATTGTATACAACGCGCAGTGAAGTGCAATATCTCACAGCTACCCTCCTATTACTTCCTGGCACGATTCTCGAGATTCGACAAGGCATTGCGAGTTATTGCGCTGTAGAAATTCAGCGATCCACCTCCCCGCCGAGCACCGTAATGAAGAACTTACGAGAGTTCAGTTCCTACTTATCGAGTATACTCAATGCCAAGCTTATCCTAAGGAGTATAGATGTTTATTTGATAAGAAGCAAATTCAAGGATCAAGCAGCATCCGCAACTTAAATCCTTTCATCGATCAAAGGGGTATTCTGCGATCCTGTGGACGGGTGAGAGCGTCAACCTCGTTAGGCTATGATGAGCGACACCCCATAATCATTCCGGCCAATTGTGATTTTTTACGCTTCCCGGTCCGATTTACCTACCTCATTTGTTTTCACGGAGGCTATCAGTAGGTAATGCGCCTCATAAGAGCCAAATACTGCATCCCAAAACTCAAGGTCCTGGTAAAATCTACCATAAGCTCCTGCAACGTCTGTGAAATACACCGTCAGCGACTCCAGACCCAACTTATGGGCGAGCTCCCAAGAATGAGATCAACCTTTTTCCGACCCTTCACACACACGGGTGTAGACTGCCGGACCTTTCGATATTAAAAGCTACATTGGTCGAGCATGCAAAATTACCAAGGGTTATGTCTGTGTCTTCGTTTGTTTCAGCACGAAAGCAATCCAAGCCACCACAGATCTTACGACGGAGAGATTTCTGGCCGCATTTTCGCGATTTATAGCAAGACGTGGCCTTCCCCAACAGGTGTACTCAGATAATGGGAAAACATTTGTGGGAGCCTCATCCATTCTTTCGAGAGATTTCTTGCAATACCAGAATACGAGAATATATACTAAGTATATAATAAGAATAATATTGAAAACTTTAAACAAAAATGTAACAAAATTCATTAGTAACATTTTTGTAAGACACAAGTTGCCAGGGTTCCAACGTGGTATATAAGCTGTCTAAAAGGATTGTTAAACGAAGAAAAAGCAACATGTGATGTAATTGAGGTTGGCGAGCGAGAGCAAATTTTGCAACCAGAAAAAGGTTTCATCCTCGTACTAAATGGAGTAAACGTCAAAATAAGCCCGACCTGCCCTAAGCAGTTTGAAATAAACGGAAATGCGTTAATGCAGCATTGTTATAAAAGACCAAATATTTGATAACACTAAATTAGAAGAAAACATCTGAGCTACGATACCACTTTACAGAGAAGTAAAGGTAAACAATACCATAGAAGAACTTACACTTAAAAACGATGAAGACCCATAACCGTATACTGACCATTAAAAAGAGCACAAAAAATCACCTTATTACAATTTACGTATGTCTTACAATAGTAACCGGAATAATACTACTTCTCCTATACTTAAAAAAGACTACAACCGTCTTCACCCCAACACCCACACAAATGAATTTCGTTCAGTCCATACCTCCATTATGGCCCTCTCTCTTTAGGGGGGAAGAGTTGCCTTATCAGTCACACCACCCACGAAACCGCCAAGAAGCAACAAATAAATATACCGCAACGAAACCATATTCAAACCACCAAATAAGTACATAGACACATATGTAAGTACATATGTATCTACATACCAACAAGAGGATTACCACATAAAGCAAAGTACATTGTCCCACATTGTACAAACACCAATGTCAGCACCTTAACAGGATGCGGAAACATCAACATCAGCGACCACTTAAGACGTCAACTCAGCAGTCTTGAACTCACCAACGGCAACCACACATTCATACATATTTACATACACTCTTATGTATTGGAATGCTTAGGCAATTTAAGAACGACACTTGGTCGAATATATCAGATCGCATTTACTGTTCAATCTGCACAGACGGGCATGCAATATGCAAATGTATGTAACAGGCAGAAGGAAGCTTCTCCGAGCCCATATAGTATATATATTCTTGATCAGCTTCATTAGCCGAGTCCATCTAGCCATGTCCGTCTGTCTGTCCGTCCGTCCGTCAGACCGTTCGTCCGCCCGTATATATGAACGCAAGAATCTCAGAACCTATAAGAGCTAGAGACTTAAAATTTTAGATTTAGGTCCTCATAGGTCCTCCGTTACCAAGCAATCGATAAAAATCGATATCGGTATCTTTTTTTTGGGCAATTTTGGTAAATAAGAGCTAGCGTCACCAAATATATGCATTTGATGTTGGAAGAAGCGGGTTCAGGGTATCCCCTAGTCGGAAACTCCCGACTAGAACCTCTTTCTTGTTCAAAATATATTGAAGCAGTACTTAGCTGTAGCCTATGAAGTGCGGAAAGCAAAAAATTGACCACCGGGTTCAAGCTGCTAACTCTGGGGTTTGAAATCCAGAAATTCTTTTTGTAGATAGGCAATCCGGCTGGAAGAAGCATGAAAACATCGGGGGTCCTTGATGCTCCACAATTGCGTGAGGGTTTGAAACTTATCTTGATAATAACAATCACAATTATACGTTTATACGCTCCACTGGTTTATTTCGACTAACTTTAACTACAAAATTGGCGACTCAGCGAGTTTTCTTAGGCTGGAGACTGGAAGTAGCCATAAAACTACAGGGTAGCGGTCATTCTGCAATGCAGCATTCTTTGCGGTATGAACAAGCTGCAAACCAAGAAGGAGATTGTGGGATAAACAAATTTATTGGTTAACGAAGTTTAATATTTTCTAAATTCATATAGAATCCCATACATATATGTTTTTAAGCATAAGAATCTCCAGAATGATGTATGTCTCTCAACTACCGGTTTGCAGCCTTGATTTCAAATTCAAATTACATAATAAAATGTTACGAATAATAGTCGATTGACGAACTGTATTTCATATGCATATAACAGATAATTTTCAAAAGTAATTAGGTAAAATTAAAAAGATGTTTCTTGGTCAATCAAATATTGGGTCCGCAAGGTAGACTTTTCCATTGCTGTCTTTTCCGTCAAACGCAACAGTTACTCCGTGGCAAGCACTGAGAAATTCTCAAAATGCATCTTACCTTGTACTGAATCATCATCCAAGTCATCTGTGCTGCATGTGATCCGCGCTGTAAGTCCAAACAGATGCGATGGACCTTGATGTCGCAAGTGGATGTGATCAGGATTCTTGAAAGGCAACGTAACTATGTATCTGCCAGTCTTATCGCTTTTGGTGGTGCGCGTCAAATTACTTTTGCATATGAAGCCTGACTCTTTTGCTAGTTTGGCTGGCAGATCTTCCCCCTCCGAGAACTCTGTGAGAAGATCGTCTAAATGTAGTTCGGGGCTGACTGAAATCCTTGTGAAAAAGGACGAAATTCTCGCGACATTCGACTTAACTACTGAGCCAGTCAAGACCCTGCCTAAAATGGTCTTCTTGCCCAAAAGCGAACCGCATATGTTCGATTGTGTGCCGCCAAAGAGGATTGGCGGGATAATGTCTGCTGCTAGAAGCATGTCAATCTGCGAGCTCGTGTGGAATGAGGGATCAGTCAACTGAATATTTAGTAGGTCCCTCAGAATGCTGTGTGGAAATGGAGGCAACTGCAAATTGCCAACCAAACGAAAGCAGAGATTTCAATTTGGATCCTCGGTTTAGTAGGGGAGCCAATCGTCAAGTGATAATACTTCTGAGAGTTGGCTGAGAATGCTTGACTTAGGCCGGTCACATCTGTTCGGACTGGATGGAAAGGAAGCTTAAAACATTGAAAACTCGTTCCGAGATGAACGTCGCTTCCGAACCCGAATCGATGGGTGCACGTGCTATATAACTAGTGCCCAAATGGCAAATGTTGATAATAGCCGTGCCTAGGAGCACACCTGGTGTGTTTGTGGCAAAGTAGCTCTGCACATTGGAGGGGAAAGTGGAAAGTCGATTGGCATAGTAGACTCCTAAAGAGACTCAGACTTGAATGGCAGCAGAGAGGCAAGGATAATAATTGCTTAATTTTATTGAAATGAAGCGGTCCAATTGGAATGTTTTTTTTTTTATTATAAAAGAAACCAATTACAAACAAATAAACAAATAAAATATATATTTATTCTCATTTATTTTAATTAAGTGAAGTTGGAATCGGTCCAAATTGGATGACGTGGTATACATATATATTTCTGTTTTATACATAAAAATCAAGGACAAACAGCAGCAAAAAACAAATAAAATGAATTTTCAATTTTTTTTTTTAATTATTCTACCGAGATTAAGTGTAAAATTGCATGCACAAATACATAAAAAAAAATATATTAATATAACGGAAAATAAAAAAAGAAACACACTCATTAATTTATATATATATATATATCTATATATATATATATATATACCACATTGGACGACTAATTTAATTTTATTTATATAAATATAATATATATATATAAATAAAATTAAATTAGTCGTCCAATGTGGATGTAAATGGTCTTGAACTGTTTTTTTTCGAATACATAGTAGCTTACAACGCGGACATACGTTTGATACTTGTGCCACCCTGTGTCGGGCCGCTTTGTTTATTTTCTTATTATATAAAAAAAAGAAAGAAATCAATGCTGCTAACTGCGATAAGGGCAATAAATTGAACAGTTCTGTTATGTTGCCTCGTTTCAGTTTGCTGGACCCAACATACAGTAAGCGGGGGGTACACTTTGTGTCCGTTTGATATATGGCACTAACATATAAAAATTTATTTCCCTTGCGGTTAGTTTTTTGGACGTCTGTTTTAACACTTATGGTTTACATATGGTGGGCAGCTAATGTGTGCAAATTAGTGTTATTCAGTGTTCCAATACTGGCCTTGTTTGTCAGCAATAAAAGATCAACTGTTTAATGATAACGGTCAAGTGCCAGAGTAGAATATAGTTTTGCTTGTGTCACTCACAGTGCCATTCAGAACTAAAAACATGCGATACAATTCTTAGGGCTTAAAGCTAACAGAATATGATTTTTAAATTATTTATTCGTTCATGGCGGCCACGCAAATATGCTGTGACTGCCAGCTATGCAACGACATCCGGCCCAATGCTTATTCAGCAATTGTGGCCGGAGTCATATTCTAGCCAACCGTTCGTTGACTCCGCTTAACTACTCCCCCTTTAAGACCAAGGCCGCCCTCGGCCGACCCTATTTCTGCGATCACTTCTCTTAACTGTAGCGCACACTTTCTGGCGCTGGTGATTCGTCAAAACGCAAGACCGATGCCGATGAGCAAAACGCATACCACTCCCACGATCCATATTATCTGGTATACGTCTTTGCTACCGAGGTCCTCTTTGAATTTCTGGATCTCCTCCAAGTTACTTTCACTCAGTCGGTGAAGGTACGGAAGACTGAGTATGTCCGGCTGGCCGTGATATTTAGTAAGGGGGTGTTAGCAGTACCCGGGACCTTATTCTGCACGTTGTTATGGTTAATGAATAAAGTTCCGTTCACCGCGGCGCGGTCGATGAAGGTAATAAGGTGCGTGCCATGTACCCAGATTTCGGTGCCGTTGTCTACTTGCACTTTCGCTGGCCTGTCATTTACGATGAGGATTCCGTCATCTATGAAAGTGATAGCTAAATTGCTTGGTTGGATTTCGCAATCCGCTACCAACCTGCGTGTAGCTCTCTGGCGCATGAACTCCCGGATGATAGATGACAAAATGTGGCCCCCGGAGAGGCGGTGCAATTTTCGAGAGCATGTGTTTCCCATCGCAATCTGCCACGGGAAAATCGTGACCTTTTTGCAAGCAAATTTAACTTTCGGAAATTTAATAATAAAATATAGGATGTTAACGGACTGTAAAACTTTCACGGACGCAACGGACATAAGATCCCCTATGGGAGTATTAGTTGGTTCCTCCAGCCAAACTGATGCCAAAATCTGAATGATCGAGAATGTTTTGAGCTGACAATGTTAACCTTTGCAAGAGTTATTGCCAGCATTAGATTTTGCAACTCCATCATTAACATTCGATTTCTGGGTAGCAATGTCTCATATAAATGGCCAGTATCGGCTTGAGTGTCTTTAGTTGTTTTGAGAATTTGATTGACTGTAGAAGTAAGTTGATTAATTTGTAATTGGATTCTCGTGTAAATTTATATTTGCTTATTGTTTAAATTAATTAATTGTGCCTCAATGAACCGAGTTTTTTCTAAATCGCCGGCATCCGGTGTGCCTGCCTCAACCTTCAACATGGAACCTAAGAAGTCTTAGCTCCTGGCCACTCTGTGGTGCGCGCCCAACGCCTCTAGTAAATCTCGGAGGTGATCTGCATCCACGCTCAGAAACTTTTTCATATGCGACTGTGGCAACATTTCACTAAATTTTACCATTTCTTCTACCACACGCATATATTCTGAGAGATTCGCTGAATGTTTAACGTAGGCGTATTCTTCCCACACTAGGAAAAGGCCATTAACAATGGGGATGTATTTGGACTGAGAGTAGTCCGTGATGCGTGCCAAAGTCAAGGACAGGAAGAAGAGAAGGACAAATCCAAGCCTGTGGAGTAAAGTTTTCGTTTTTAGCTATTTTTAGTTTGTGAAGCCATATCCCACCACCAAAAAGCGACTTAATATAAAATGTAATGAAACACCAAATAAGAATTGCGCCAAGTGGCTTATTAAAGAAGAACAAAAAATTTATGAAAGGACTTGTTTGCTGAAATTATTTCAAATTATCTTTGTGGACCATCCTCGCATTAATAAGGACCGTGGTCCCCAGGTCCGCTTGTACAGTTCTTTCCTCGCACAATGGCGTGCGTTTATTTCCAAGCCTTCAGATGAACTTGACTAAAACAATTTCACCGACCTCAAAGACTCTATTCTGCCTGTAAGCGGTCTCTTTAGTTCTGAGCGCGATCTGTGCATCTTTGACTTTGCGTTGTATTTCTTGTTGAGGCTCATCCGGATGTGCTTGAACAACGTCAACTGGTCTTTTATTAATGACCGAGTGGACTGACTTATTGTACTCAGCAGATGAAAAATGACCTCAACGGTGTCGCTTATGTTCTTGTCGATTTTTAAACATCTGGCAAGCTCTAACAACGTGCTATGAAAGCGCTCTACTTGTCCATTCGACACACTATGAAGGGTTCCCGCGTTTGACATACTCACTCCAAAATTATTGTACAGCATGATTGAAATCGTCTGTGAATTCAATGCTGGTTCATTGTCACAGTATATCGATTTCGCTTTTGGAAAAAAGTTCATGAGTTGAAGAAATTCTCGCTTCAGGTCCTTAATGGTCCTTGAAGAGATAGGCTGTACGACAGCGAAATTTGAAAACTTGTCGATGCAAGTAAGAAAAAATTTTTTGTCGGTCGAGAATATGTGTAGCATCTCTCCAACATGCGACGGGATTGGTGTTTCACCCAACTCTTGTTTTCTACTTTGTCTATCGTATATGGCATTAGCGCACGTTTTGCAGTTTTGCACAATTTCGTTCGTTAGTTTGGTCATTTTCGGGAAGTAGTGGTTGGAGAGAACCTGTTTCAAGTTCTCTTGAGCAGACCTGTGTGCCCTATTGTGCTCAGCTGTGAGGATTTCTCTTCTTTCCCCAACCCCGAATATGTCAACCACACGATTCTTGCAGTGCCAGAATTTCGTAGATGGAAATTTTCGAACCACTTCGTCTTGTATCATTGCGAGAGTGTGCAAGTCGCAGTGAAAAACGTTTACACCTCTTGGTATGATTATGTCTCCCAGCTCATCTAATAAAGACGCCTTGCATGTAAAGCTGATCGAGTATCGCCTGTTGTTCCCAAACAGTATAAAACTGCGCTTCAAAGGAAAGCGCGCCTCCTCCAATACTATCTGATTTTTAAAGCAATTCAGAGGCTTATCTGTTGTTTCAATGGTGTGAGTCAAAGAAACTTCACAGTGGATCGTTGCCGCACAAGACTCGATTTATTGTCCTTCTACAACATTGAGTTGTTGTCTGGACAAAGCGTCTGAACCAGGTTTTCTTTGCCAGGTTTGTAGAAAACCCGCGCATTCGACTCATCGATGCGCGCTTTCCATCATTTAATCTTCGCATTAGGGTTTGACTCCGATACTGCGAAGGTTAACGGCTGGTGATCAGTGAAAATGTTTATGTCCTTGACCTAAATATACAGATAATGTCGCAACTTGGCAAGCGCCCATATAACAGCCACCAGCTCCCTCTACTCCTCCTCTAGGCCGAAGCATCGGTTGTTAAATCGAATGCTTTTAATAGTCAGGATACATCAGCATGGCATCTTCTGATGCCAAAATATCGCATAGCTTTTGAAACGCACGTTGTTGCGTTTCGGAGAACTGCACCTGAATGTTCCGCGATCTATGCCTACTGACTGTTCCATTTTCCCCTTTTAGAATTTCCGAAATAGGCCTTGCTATTGCTGCGAAGTCTTTTATGAAACATCTATAATAACCTGCGAGACCCAGAAATGACCTGACTTCGAATACCGTTTTCGGCTCTGGGAAGTCCCGTAATTCTTTCACCTTTTCTGGGTCTGTTGTTGCGCCGTTGCAAGTGACTATAAACCCAAGGAAGCTCACACTTCTCTTAAAGAAGCGTGATTTTTCTACTGACACCCTCATATTTGCTTCATATAAGCTCTTCAGGATAAGCTCTTCTACGTGTTTGACATGTGACTCTTCATCTTTAGAGAAGATAATCAGGTCATCCACGTAGACATCGCAAAATTTGCCGATCTGCTCTCGCAAGATATGGTCCTCTGAAAGATGCTGGTTGCATATTTCAGACCGAACGGGAGTCTTCGAAACTCATACTTCCCCCCATTTACTGAGAAGGAAGTTTCCTCACGATCGCGTTCTGCGAGCATGATTTGATGTTAGCCAGACTTGAGGTCCAACGTCGAAAAAAATTTAGATTTTCCCAAGTTTCCCAATATCATTGAGACATTTGGCATAGGATATTTATCGGGTATCTTTCTCTCGTTAAGTTTGCGAAAGTCCATGACTAATTGCATGTTTCGATTACTCATCTGTACCTTTTTTTATCCACAACCCAAATAGGATTATTGTAGGGAGATACTGATTTCTGTATAATGCCATTTTTCAGCAGGTTTTGAATCTCTTTATTCACGAAGTCAGCTGTCCGCAAAGGAAATGGGTAAAGCTTTGCATAAATGAGTTCCTCATTTATTGTTCTTATGGTGGCCACCACCGACTTATTGTATGGTAGGGCCTCATTGGGGTCTGCAAAGGCCCTTTTCCAGTCTTTCAGCAGTTTCAGGAATTTGTTCTTTACTAAAGGAGGTGCATCAGAGCAATATTCGTTGAAATTGTGAAATTGACATTAGTGCATGTGTGAAAAGAAATTTGTTCAATTTCTTAACCCCATTTAAGCTGACCTGACGCTAAGCAAAGCGATGTCCCTGCCTGTGTTAACAGGTCGACGCCTATTATTCCATCGAAAGTTGACAGGTCCGATAAAAGAAAAAATGTTGCCCTTGCGCAGCGAATGTCATTTCTAATCTCAATAGCAGCATACGCTACTACTTGTGGGGCAGCAACGTTTGCTGCTGCCATTTGTTCAGATAATTTTGCATTAGCTTGTTCTGTTAGGGCATTGCTTATGGCCGTTTGAATTATCTCTCTAAGCTGCTCTGGATCCATTTTGTTCGAAGTTGGGGGGACTGTAGGGGCAAATTGTGAATCTGGGACTCTGATGCGGTTGTCACAGCCAGAATCCTAGTCGCTAGAGCTCTTGCGGGGGGTCCTATACTTACAAAAAGACGAGTTAATGGGTATTAAAAGCAAAAACAAATAAATGCACGCGCGGTCTAGTGTATGCAAAAACAAAACAGAAAGTCGAAAGATGGGTCAAATTACGCCTCAGCTCTGAACCACGAGAAGCGTATAAGCAAGAAAGTATGTGCCGTTGCAGCACACTTTTTAGAGTGGCATAAAAAGTAACACAAAGTAATTTTTTTTTTTTTTACAAACTTTGTTAACTGCTGTAAAATCGAATTCTCAAAAACTTTTGTTCTTATTCTAGCAGATAATTTGTTGCAAAATATAACGCATGCAAGATTTCTCCTCTTTTTGTTTCTTTTGTTTTTTTTTTTTTGTTTTTTTTTTTTTTTTTTTAATTCGATCAGATTTAATAACAGATTTGGCTAAAGTGCCCACTTACTTATTTTTATGATTTATTTTAGTCACTACACCAGCCACGTTTGCGGGTCCAACGCCGCAGTCACGCACTTGTTATTCGTAGTCGCTCCCTTCGCCGCAGTCTCCGCTGCCCGAAAAGCTCCAGCGGCTTCGGTGTAAAAAATATATGTAAATCGCACTCGCTTGAGCGCACTTTTGTGAATCACGAGATTATGATCGCTGATTCACTGTAACTGCAGCTTATTGTTTCTTGTTGTAGTGTTCACCGCGCAACTGCATTTGTTAACTCACTGTCACTGTTATTATTATTGGTGATTAGCTTATTATTTTTATTATTTTATTTTTGTTATGTCCACTGCGCGGCACTGTTGGTGTGACCGCGACTTAATGTTCACTTTGTAAGAATTTTTTTCGTCCGTCCGTTTCTCCGTATGATTGAACGCAAGGATCTCAGAACCAATAAGAGCTAGAGACTTGAAATTTAGATGAAGGTGCTCCTAGTGCCCGCGCAGATCGAGTTTGTTTCCGATAATCGATAACTTACTCCGTTTCCAAGCAATCGATAAAAATCGATATCGATATCCTGTGTTTTGGGCAATTTTGGTAAATAATAAGAACTTGCGTCACCAAACTTGACATATAGCTTTTAAAATAGAATATATATATGCGTTTGATGTTGGAAGAAGAGGGTTCAGGGTATCCTCTAGTCGGGAGCTCCCGACTTGAACCTCTTATACTGAAGCAGTATTTATCTCTGGCCTATGTAGTGTGGAAAAGAAAAAATTGACCACCGAGCTCAAGCTGGTAACTCCGGGGCTTGAAATCCAGAAATTCTTTTTGTAGATAGGCGATCCGGCTCGAAGGACCATGAAAATATCAGAGGGTGATATTCCTTGATGCTCCACAATTGTGAGAGGGTTTGAAACTTATCTTGATGATAACAATCACAATTATACGTTTATACGCTCCACTGGTTTATTTCGACTAGCTTTAACTACAAAATTGGCGACTCAGCGAGTTTTCTTAGGCTACATAAATGAGCCTGGAAGTAGCCATAAAACTACAGGGTAGCGGTCATTATGCAATGCAGCATTCTTTGCGATATGAACAAGCTGCAAACCATGAAGGAGATTGTGGGATAAACAAATTTATTGGTTAACGAAGTTTAATATTTTCTAAATTCATATAGAATCCCATACATATATATTTTTAAGCATAAGAATCTTCAGAATGCTGTATGTCTCTCAACTACCGGTTTGCAGCCTTGATTTCATAATCAAATTACATAATAAAATGTTACGAATAATAGTTGATTGACGAACTGTATTTCATATGCATATAACAGATAATTTTCAATAGTAATTAGGTAAAATTAAAAAGATGTTTGTCCGCAAGGTAGATTTTTCCATTGCTGTCTTTTCCGTCAAACGCAACAGTTACTCCGTGGAAAGCACTGAAAAATTCTCAAAATGCATCTTACCTTGTACTGCTGCATGTGATCCGCGCTGTAAGTCCAAATAGATGCGATGGACCTTGATGTCGCAAGTGGATGTGATCAGGATTTTTGAAAGGCAACGTAACTATGTATCTGCCAGTCTTATCGCTTTTGGTGGTGCACGTCAAGTTACTTTCGCATATGAAGCCTGACTCTTTTGCTAGTTTGGCTGGCAGATCTTCCCCCTCCGAGAACTTTGTGAGAAGATCGTCTAAATATAGTTCGTGGCTGACTGAAATCCTTGTGAAAAACGAAGAAATTCTCGCGGCATTCGACTTAACTACTGAGCCAGTCAAGACCCTGCCTAAAATGGTCTTCTTGCCCAAAAGCGAACCGCATATGTTGGATTGTGTGCCGACAAAGAGGATTGGCGGGATAATGTCTGCTGCTAGCAGCATGTCAATCTGCGAGCTCGTGTGGAGTGAGGGATCAGTCAACTGAATATTTAGTAGGTCCCTCAGAATGCTGTGTGGAAATGGAGGCAACTGCAAATTGCCAACCAAACGAAAGCAGAGATTTCAATTTGGATCCTCGGTTTAGTAGGGGAGCCAATCGTGAAGTGATAAAACTTCTGAGAGTTGGCTGAGAATGCTTGACTTAGGCTGGTCACATCTGTTCGGACTGGATGGAAAGGAAGCTTAAAAACATTGAAAACTCGTTCCGAGATGATCGTCGCTTCCGATCCCGAATCAATGAGTTATTGGTTAACGAAGTTTCATATTTTCTGAATTCATATAGAATCACATACCTATATGTTTTAAAGCATAAAAATCTCCCGAATGATGTATGTCTCCCAACTACCGGTTTGCAGCCTTGATTTCATAATAAAATTTTATAATAAAATGTTACGAATAATAGTCGAGTGACGAATTGTATTTCATATGCATATAACAGACAATTTTCAAAAGTAATTAGGTGAAATTAAAAATATGTTTGTTGGTCAATCAAATATTGGGTCCGCAAGGTATATTTTTTCACTCAGTGGCAAGCGCTGAAAAGTTCTCAAAATGCATCTTACCTTGTACTGAATCATCATCCAAGTCATCTGTGCTGCATGTGATCCGCGCTGTTAGTCCAAATTTATGGGAGATATTTTCAATTTTTTTTTTTCTTTTTTTTACCCTATTATATTTCTACCCTATTTTATTGTTTACCAGATCACCAGCTTCAGCTAGTTATATATTGGAGAGGAAACTTAACAAGACTTACTTCAAATTAGTCAAAGATGTATGAGGCTATATAGCGAAAAGTTTTTTTATACCCTGAGCCCATTAAAAATGGGTATAAGGGTATATTGTATTTGTGCGAAATGCAAATGTATGTAACAGGCAGAAGGAAGTATTTCCAACCCCATAAAGTATATATATTCTTGATCAGCATCATTAACCGATTTGATCTACCCATGTCCGTCCTTCCGTCCGTCCGACCGACCGTATGTATGAACGCAAAGATCTCAGAAGCTATAAGAGCTAGAGACTTGAAATTTGAGATGTACGTGCTCCTAGTGCCTGCGCAGATCGAGTTTCCGATAATCGATAACTTACTCCGTTTTCAAGCAATCGATAAAAATCGATATCGATATTCAGTTTTAGGCCAATTTTGGTAAATAATAAGAGCTAGAGTTACCAAACTTGACATATAGCTTCTAAAATAGAATATATATATGCATTTGATGTTGGAAGAAGAAAGTTCCGAGTATTCCCTGGTCGGGAGCTCCCGATTAGAACCTCTTACTTGTTATAGCTATTACCACTAACCAAACAACATATAGACTGGACATCACATACAAACAGCGTTGTCACAAAAAGTATCGGAGGCATCTGGTCCAAATTCGCGAGTAAGGGAGTAAGATATATATATGATGTATTTTTAAACCGCTTACTCTACAGGAAAGTGCTTGGCGCACTCTCTTCCATATGATTTGTGCGATAGAACGGCAACGCTGTTAACTCTTATCTCGCTCGCACTTACTCTCAGCTCTCAATGCTCTCTCTATATTTAGGGATCGTTTCAATGTGTGTGTGTGTGTATTTGTCCGACGAGCAAAACTGCGCACAAATTCCATTTTTCCCAAATGCTGAGGCATTTCTACCCTTTTGAAGGCACGGCTAATATGAAATAGAGAAAGGGTTTGCCACGGCGATGCGAAATTCTTGCATTTAAGCTCGCTTTCGTTGGTAAGGGTACCCAAGCGTTGCCATGTGTGCATTTAAAATATATTGGACTCGCTATTCACACATACTTGCATACTTTGTATATGAATATAAGCATTTATGCGCTTGTGTGCCTGTTGCTTGTCTGCCTGCCTGTCCCCGATGCAAATTTAACAAGATTTTAGGATTTCTGATTTTGGACCTCTACACATAGACACACACATACAAATGTCTGTGAACGGGCTGATCATGGGCGCAAAAGAAAATACATTATTGGCACGCGTCTGACGCGCGCCCTTCTTTTTAATGATTTTGATGAATGAAATTTGAGTAAAAATAAAAATCTTTAACATATTAAAATATACCACATTAAAAAAAAGGAGCGATTATATATGTATTTATGGTTTTAATAATTTTGGTGATCAGTCACTTGACCTCCATATGCAGGTGTTTGTCAAAAGTTGACCCATTCGACCCAACGAGCTGCTGCCGGGAATAAGGGGTCAACATTCATTCATCAAAATCATTGTGCGCACAAATGTGCGCAGTTTTGCTCGTCGGACAAATACACAAACACACACATTGAAACGATCCCTAAACATAGAGAGAGCATTGAGAGCTGAGAGTAAGTGCGAGCGAGATAAAAGCTAACAGCGTTGCCGTTCTATCGCACAAATCATATGGAAGAGAGTGCGCCAAGCACTTTCCTGTAGAGTAAGCGGTTCAAAAATACATCATATGTATATCTTACTTCCTTACTCGCGAGTTTAGACCAGATGCCTCCGATACATTTTGTGACTGCTTTCCGGTACTCATGTCCAGTCTATATGTTGTTTGGTTAGTGCTATTACCCAGAACGGTTCAAGCAAAACATAGTTATTTAAATTGAATCGATAGGGTACAAAACTACATGTTAGTCTAGTAGGGATAAATAAATTGAATTGGCTATTCAACACAGAAGAGTCGAATTCAACAGTAATTAATTTATGAATATATATTGCACACAGCATAATTCTACGGTTAACCATGATGGATAATCATTAAAGGACTGCTGGAGTATGACGGTAAGCGCACACGAGGATTCCAATATAAGCTACGAAGGGCAAACAACAAGAATGGTTTCTGAACAGATTTAATTTTGTCCTGTTGGATAGCATATTGTGGTGACCAGATACATGATAGGTCGTACCATAGATACATGAATTGTTTTTGTCTATACGGATCGTCAAACTCATTCGACCATCGCTTGAGGAAACCCATAATCATTCTGGCCTTATTGACCACGGTTTTAACATGGAAGTCAAATTTAAGTTTGTGATCAAGGATGACACCTAGATCATTAACTTCATTGGAAGTAGTTGCTAGTGTGTATATTCCCGAAATGGATACCCTGTATCCAAATATATAGTATGCGGCACTTTGTTGCATACAATAACATTATTATTATGTGATTGCACAGATAAATAAAAAAGTCTATATATGGATAGGACCCAAATCGTTACCATTCTTAAGGAACAACGTGAGGAGTTTAATAAATAAAACACGTTAAAATTCTTGTAGATTCCTACAATATCAGCCGTCAACTTTTATGTGACAATGCAACAAAATTAAAAGATTTGCATTTAACACAGACAGTTGACGTATTAAGCACGTTAAAAGAAAAAATTAGACCCATTACATTTTTAATGGCTCCAGGGTATAAAAAAGTTCCCTTGGCAGGGTTCGAACTCGCAACTGACCGCATGACTTGCTGTCGACTCTACAACAAGCATTAGAGAGTATTCTTCTCGGAGTTTTCTCTTCTTCGTATAAAGTCTTCCATTCTAAACTATTAATCAGGTAGATAGTCTTATTTTACCCTAAACCCATTAAAAATGGGTATAAGGGCATATTGTATTTGCGCAAAATGCAAATGTATGTAACAGGCAGAAGGAAGCATCTCCGTCCCCAGTAAGTGTATATATTCTTGATCAGCATCAATAGCCGAGTCGATCTAGCCATGTCCGTCTGTCTGTCAGTCTGTCCGTCTGTCCGTATGTATAAACGCAAGGATCTCAGAACCTATAAGAGCTAGAGACCTGATATTTTAGATATAGGTCCTCCTAGTGCCTGCGCAGATCGAGTTTGTTTCCGATAATCGATAACTTACTCCGTTTCCAAGCAATCGATAACTTTATCTGTTTAAAGCAATCGATAAAAATCGATATCGACATCCTGTTTTTTGAGCAATTTTGGTAAGTATTAAGAGCAAGAGTCACCAAAATTTAAATGCAATGGATTTTTCAGATTACGCAAATATTCTATGGTACAATATTCGTTGGCTGGCTCGAGGTCCGGGCTTGTAAAAACAAACATTAAAATAATTTTATTTAAGTTTTGTTTCCGATATATTTCGGTTGCAGATCGGCAAACCGTCTTCAGGGTACAATGTTAGCTGGAATTTTTTAATTGTTTTTTTTTTTTTTTGAAATCCTTATATTTAGCTTTGATTTTTGCGTAGCTCATGTTGGCTGCTATGCATACGGCGTGCCTTCCGTTGATATTTATTGATGGTTTTGGCGACCTTTCCACTTTTTACAATATTCGATTGCTGGCTCGCCTGACGCACGCCCTTCTTTTTTATGATTTTGATGAATGAATGTTGGCCCGTTGGGCCGAAAGGGTCAACTTTTGGCAAGCACCTGCATCTGCAAATGTACGTCAAGTGACTGATCACCAAAATTATTAAAACTATCAATATATAATCGCGTAAAAAGAAGGGCGCGCGTCAGATGCGTGACAATAATGATATTTTCTTTTGCGCCCATGATCTGTCCGTTCACAGACATTTGTATGTGTGTGTCTGTGTGTAGAGGTCGAAAATCAGAAATTCCAAAATCTTGCAAAATTTGCATCGGGGAAAGGCAGGCAGGCAAGTAATAGGCACACAAGCGCATAAATGCTTCTATTTATATACAAAATATGCAAGTATGTGTGAACAGCGAGTCCAAAATATTTTAAATGCACACATGGCAACGCTTGGGTACCCTTACCAACGATAACGAGCTAAAATGCAAAAATTTCACATCGACGTGGCAAACCCTTTCTCTATTTCATATTACTCGTGCCTTCAAAGGGGTAGATATGCCTCAGCATTTAAGAAAAATTGAATTTGTGCGCAGTTTTGCTTGTCGACAACATACACACACACATTTAAACGATCCCTAAACATAAAGAGAGAAATTGAGAGCTGAGAGTAAGTGCGAGCGAGATAAAAGTTAACAGCGTTGCCGTTCTATCGCACAAATCATATGGAAGAGAGTGCGCCAAGCACCTTCCTGTAGAGTAAACGGTTCAAAAATACATCATATTTATAGCTTACTCCCTTACTCGCGAATTTGGACCAGATGCCACCGATACTTTTTGTGCCTACTTTCCTGTACTCATGTCCAGTCTATATTTTGTTTGGATAGTGGCCAAACGGAGCGCCATGTAACCAGTTATTTATATACATCATCTTTTAAAAATAATAATGGAATTATGTATTATTAACAAAAGTAATTACATATTTCATGACTTTAGATAAACTGACTAACGGTTTTTGTACGTATTAAAAATGGGTAAAAAGGGTATATAAGGCAGCCGGAAGCATTTCCGACCCCATAAATTTTAAAATAGTTTTTTTCTATAAAGCCAACCTCAGTACAAAACATGCATTCATATGTCAAATTTGCGATAGATTATGATTAGCGCTAGATATGTAACAATATTAATTGCTTGCCAGCTAAAGCCAGAGCAGTGAATAAGAACACTTATGTACATATTTTAAGTATGCATGCATAATTCACGCACACAACCGAAGGTGCTTGCACGCCATTGGCTGAGACACGAACTTTGGTCAAGCATACACTGTTCAAAAACAAAAGTGAAATCAATGTATGTGTGCTATTTTCTTAACATATTTATTGCACAAGAAGCGCCTTGTATAAAAATTATGGAATTCTTAAAATTTCCTGTAAAATTAATCGTTCGTATTTAGAGTAATATATCATTTAAATAAAGCATGCATTTCATGGATAAAGCATCGATCGTAAGTTCGCTTAATGTACTTCGAAAACGAAGCGACGCAAAGTACCATCGACCAGCTTTGCTGGAGGTAGGCTGGTTAACTTCGTTGCTCGAGTCAGCATCAGCAAGCCGCGACTTCGGCATTCGAACAGCCAGTCGGCTGGAAAGTCTTGCGAAATCGTGCAGCCAAGCTTGAAATTTTGCGTCGCATGCAAATGTATGATACTCATCTTAGTGTTTGTATTGTCTCTGGTGGTACCATTGTTTTCTTATGTAAGAACTGCTCCGTGCGATTACTTACAGTTGTAATGCAAAATTCTTAACTAAAATCAGGGTATTATAGCAATGATAACTGAATTTATTATCTTTCAGCTGTCCGTCTCTAATAATTGGAAAATGCAAAAAATCTTCTAGCGCCATTTGTGTCGGAAATGGGTATATCTCAATGACATCGTACTTGTCGTAATCTTGTTAGATACGTTTGTCAGTACACTTGCTACTTAGCAAAGTCACATCGTACATTAAAAAGTAAGCATTTCTTTGGATGTATAATATTGTGCTTTCGACACATTAAAAACATTTGTTGGGTTTTTAACCAAGTGTTTTTCGGAACAACTTATAACTATCAAGTCATCCATATATACAAATGCTTGATAAGGATCAAGTCCTGGAAGTGGGAACTTGTCATCCAATCATTATACCCTGAACCCATTAAAAATGGGTATAAGCACTAACCATACAGTGTATAGACATACCAAATGGCACTTTTAATCGAAACAAGAAAAATCGAATCGAGGCGACCCCAATGGTAGCTGCGACCATTTTAGTGTGCCCAGACACTGCTGAGACTGCTGAGAGTGTCAGCCGAACGCCGGCCTCAAAAGCCGAACGTTCAGTATGAAGCCGCATCTCGCTCAGCGCACAACGACACGGCTGATGCGTTTTCTTAATATATGTATGTACGCCATTTTTAAATCCTTACAGCCCTAAAACATATATGTGTATGCATGTGCCTCGCTCTCACTCATTGCTTCGCGCACTTGCATCCATCTCTTTCTCCCTGCATAGCTTCCCACAAAACCCCGAGATCTACAAACATTCATACGTTTGTGTTGTGTGGATGTGCGCACAAGTCGATCGCGGCGTTTGTCGCGAGCCAGAGGTTATTTCTTCAATTGTGTGTCTTTTGTGCCTGTGGTAGCAATAGGCACTCACATTTAAATGCTCTATCATGTATTTCTACGTCCAGTCAGGCATAATGAGAAGAATTTGATCAAATTTTATTTAATACACAATTAATTGACCTAAACAAAATATTTATATTTATTTTCTGTTTACTGTAGGGACCTATTTTGTTTAAAATACAAAAATATCTAAGTCGTATTTCTGCAAAGGTAATTCATCGTCGGCTTGTCGAAGAATTTAAGAAAAGACCAAAAATTGACGCACACTCTTTCAAGTAAGCAGTTGCGTGAAATTATTAAAGGGTTTGCCCTGTTCATGTGCAAAATTGTTATTTTCCATGCTGGTTGTAGGGGTAAGGGTACCTGATCGCTGGCATGTGGATGGAAGCATTAATGCGTTTGTGTGCGTGTTGGTTGCCTGCCTGCCTGCCTGCCTCCCGATACAAATTTGACCAAATTTAAAGTTTTTGGCATTTGTGAATTTCGAACACAGCTCACATTTGTGAATGTGTATATGTGTGTGTGTCTAGAGCTCGAAATTCACAAATGCGAAAATCTTCAAATTTTGTCAAATTTGCATCGGGCAGGCAGGCAAGCAACCAACACGCACACAAACGCATTAATGCTTCCATCCATATAGAAAAGTGTGTTAGTGTGCGTGGTTGGCCGACCCAAAAAGTTATTATGCACACATGCCAGCGATAAGGTATCCTTACCCCTATAACAAGCATGGAAAATAGGAATTTAGCACATGAACAGGGCAAACCCTTTAATAATTTCACGCAACTGCTTACTTGAAAGAGTGTGCGTCAATTTTTGGTCTTTTCTTAAATTCTTCGACAAGCCGACGATGAATTACCTTTGCAGAAATACGACTTAGATATTTTTGTATTTTTAACAAAATAGGTCCCTACAGTAAACAGAAAATAAATATAAATATTTTGTTTAGGTCAATTAATTGTGTATTAAATAAAATTTGATCAAATTCTTCTCATTATGCCTGACTGGACGTAGAAATACATGATAGAGCATTTAAATGTGAGTGCCTATTGCTACCACAGGCACAAAAGACACACAATTGAAGAAATAACCTCTGGCTCGCGACAAACGCCGCGATCGACTTGTGCGCACATCCACACAACACAAACGTATGAATGTTTGTAGATCTCGGGGTTTTGTGGGAAGCTATGCAGGGAGAAAGAGATGGATGCAAGTGCGCGAAGCAATGAGTGAGAGCGAGGCACATGCATACACATATATGTTTTAGGGCTGTAAGGATTTAAAAATGGCGTACATACATATATTAAGAAAACGCATCAGCCGTGTCGTTGTGCGCTGAGCGAGATGCGGCTTCATACTGAACGTTCGGCTTTTGAGGCCGGCGTTCGGCTGACACTCTCAGCAGTCTCAGCAGTGTCTGGGCACACTAAAATGGTCGCAGGTACCATTGGGGTCGCCTCGTTTCGATTTTTCATGTTTCGATTAAAAGTGCCATTTGGTATGTCTATACATTGTATGGTTAGTGGTATAAGGGTATATTGTATTTGTGCAAAATCCAAATGTATACAGACAGAAGGAAGCATCTTCGACCTCATAAAGTATATATATTCTTGATCAGCATCAATGGCCGAGTCGATCTAGCCATGTCTGTCTGTCCGCATGTATGAACGCAAGGATCTCAGAACCTGTAAGAGCTAGAGACTTGAAATTTTAGATGTAGGTGCTCCTAGTGCTCGCAGATCTAGTTTGTTTCCGATAATCGATAACTTAATCCGTTTCCAAGCAATCGATATCGATATTCTGTTTTTTGGGAAATTTTGGTAAATAATAAGAGCTAGAGTCACCTAACATGATATGTTGCTTTCTAAATATTATATATATGTCAAGTATCTTTCATTTTATACCTACTGCCGCCTCCCCGCTACCACCCATAGCTATAAATCAAGTTAATAACCCAACTTTTATTGCCAACCAATTTAAACCACAATTTAAATGCAATTGATTTTTTCCGAATACACAAATATGGTACAATAAGATATACTGTAGAACATTTCATAAAGATCGATTAGGAAAAAACCAAAGTTATATGCAACTGCGAAATTGAATGGGGCAGCAGCTTTAATAGTTTCTGTATACATGTACACACAACATTCATTCGCGTCTTCTTCGCATTATAACAGCATATAACAGCAAGAGGTGCGTTCAGTTGCGAGTTCGAGCCCAGCCAAGGAAACTTTTTTTTTTTTTATTTACTTGGTGTTCGTATAAGAAGGTTCAGGCAAAGACAATATAAACACTAAGATGAGTAACGCCATACAACAGCTTGATTTTTTGAAAATTGAGAACGAAAACGAAATCAATAGCATTGCGCTCTCACAGCCGAGAGAACGAAAAAGCTAAAAATAGAATTTGCTCTCAGCTTCGGCTCTATGAGGGCCGTGCAAGCAATTATGTTTGTATGCGTGTGAATAATACATACATAACAGCATATTTGAATGTGTTGTTATCCACTGCTCTGGCAAAGTCTCTGGCTGGCAAAGAAACAATTTTCTTAGTTTTTTAGCGCAGATCACGACCTACAATAAATCCTTATAATCCAATAGCTAATATTGCATAAATTATTCCTAAATATCCAAAAGTTTCCTTTTTACCTGATTCTTGGCTAATAATATGAGAAATTATTCCAAATCCCGGTAAAATTAGAATATAAACTTCTGGGTGACCAAAAAATCAAAATAATGTTGGTATAGAATTGGATCTCCTCCACCAGCTGGGTCAAAAAATGAAGTATTAAGATTTCGGTCTGTTAATAATATAGTAATAGCTCCCGCTAAAACAGGAAGAAATAAAAGAAGTAAAAGAGCTGTAATTACAACAAATCAAACAAATAAAGGTATACGGTCTAAGGTAATTCCTGAAGATCGTATATTAATTTCTGTTAATATATGAATGCATTTTGTGTACTCCGTACGAAAAAATTTGTATTTTTAAGTCGATGCAAATATTTATTTATTTATTTTTTATATTTGAAATTATTAATTAAATTATTATTTTTTCAAAGATACATTTAATTATTTTTTTTTTATTTTATTATTTTTGTTGTTCGAATTATAAAGAACAAAGTACGCAAGGAACACCGCGAGGAGACCATTATAATCATAATGGGGTAATAACTAAATATGACCTTCGGGTATTTTCTGCGGAGCCAACCTCAGTACACAAAATGCATTCATATATCAACACAAATTTGGGATAGGTCATGATCTGCGCTAGAAAACTAACAAAATTAATTTCTTGCCAGCTAAAGCCAGAGCAGTGAAGAACAACACATACATACAGACTTTAAAGATCTTATGCATGTATAATTGGTCTTTGGGGAACGAACAACCAGTCGGCAGGCATGCTGTACGAAGCCTCAAGGGCTCAAGGGATGAATGGCCAGGCTAGAATTTTGCGTCGCATTCAAATGTTAGGGCGTTACTCATCTTAGTGTTTATATTGTCTTTGGTTCAGGGTATTGCCTAGTCGGGAGCTCCCGTTTTGTGTCGCACGTTATACGACTGCGCCCCTCGGCCGGTTGGGCGGGAGATAGGATGCAGCACTTTACTACTTTACGATCTGCATTATTACTATGCTTTTTAACTCTGTCGCTTAATGTGCCATATTGGCAACAAGTCTGAGCATAATACAGTACTCATAGTTTGAAGGTCTTATCAAAATATTTGCCGATCACATTATTATTTCTGGGCATTGAGAATTGTGCACCTAATGACTTTGCAAACTTTTTAGTTATACATATATGACAAATACCTTTTTACACAGGATGGAGGAAATTCAACTCACTGAACTAATCACTAAAGAGCAATACTTACTCCAACCTAAATTTCAATTTTGATTTTTGTGGTAAGCAATATGGTGAGTTTTCCGCTTCCATAGTGTGTAGATTCTCTAAAATGTCGACAGGATTTCCTAAGCAAATACAATTCATATTTTAATATTACACAAATTGTATTATCCATCACGATTTCAGTATACACTTCTATACAGATAATAGTTTAATATTAAAATTAGTTTCTTTTTGAGTAATAGACCATCTTTAAGTATTAATTATAAATTCTTTTTACTAACGTGGAAAAATACGAATCAACTTTTGAGACTAAAAAACATGTAAAACAGTATAAAAATTAACCCAATTATAAAATAAATTATCCTGATGACTCTAGCTTTGAAATGTGTTGTGATACAGGTTTTTCAAAATCCCTTGCTGGGCGTGGTGATCAAATATTACTATATAGAAAATAAATAAAACTCATAAAACGGCCTGTATTTTTATACCCTGAACCCATTAAAAATGGGTATAAGGGTATATTATATTTGTGCAAAATCCAAATGTATGTAACAGGCAGAAGGAAGCATCTCCGACCCCATAAGGTATATATATTCTTGATCAGCATCAATAGCCGAGTCGATCTAGCCATGTCCGTCTGTCCGCCTGTCTGTCCGTCCGTCCGTATGTATGAACGCAACGATCTCAAAACCTATAAGAGCTAGAGACTTGAAATTTTAGATGTAGCTGCTCCTAGTGCCTGCGCATATCGAGTTTGTTTCCGATAATCGATAACTTACTCCGTTTCCAAGCAATCGATATCGATATCCTCTTTTTTGGGCAATTTTGGTAAATAATAAGAGCTAGAGTCGCCAAACTTGAAATATAGCTTCTAAAAGAGAATATATATTTGCATTCGATGTTGGAAAAAGAGGGTTCAGGGTATCCCCTAGTCGGGAGCTCCCAGCTACAACCTCTTGTTTTTATTATAAATCTATGCTATGATATTATTATTTTCAAAAATGATGACTCTCGAAAAACTATTTGTATTTTTCATCGCGTTTTAAATATTTTTTCAAATACATGGAGGTTTATACAACAAAGAGTAGCGTTAGACACAATATACTTATACAACAATTGAAAAATTTCAAAAATCGACAAATGTAACGCCCAAATTTTTTAAACAAAAGAAGTGTTTACGGAAAAAAAATGAGAAAAACAACCCAGTGTTTATTTAAAGTAAGAGATTCTTAATGTGTATTTTACAAGGTAACAATGAAAGATAAGGACATAAAGAATTGCAGGTGGAAATCATATATAAGTATTAACACATATATCCTTACAATTTAGATTCAAATCTAAATTACAATTTAGATCAAATAACAAACACAAATACATATATCGCTCATCTACTTGAAGATTGTCATAATTCAATAAAATCGATTTTTGCATTAATTTACTATTTCTTATGCAAGGTTCATATTCGGAATACCCTTAAAGTAATAACAATATATAATAAATTACTTTTTTTTTCAGCAAAGTAATACCTAATAGAAAACTAAACAATTAGGAGGTTCTAGTCGAGAGCCCCCGACTAAGGGACACCCTGAACTGTAGTGCGTATATGCCCTTACAGAATACCCCGTACTTAAACATAAAGTATGCAGCACTTTGTTGCATACAATAACAATAATATAGTAAACGAGCCCAGAGCCACATTATGTATTGGCTCGGTCTCATATTACGCAGCGCGGTTCACTAGCCTCACTAGCTGACCGTTTATGCTTATGATGCATATCCCACGCTCCGTCTGAGCGCATTCCGTGAGCAATAAATATGCTCACTAATACAGGCATATGCGAGCTACTCACTCTCCCTCTCTTTGTAGCTGTTAACGAATAACAGCATAAGTATATATGTATATCCATAGGCTAAGCGAACATTATAACAAGTGAATAAATTCATTCTGAACAAAGATACAAAACAGCACTGACGTGCTGACCTATTTTTCATTGACGATAAGTGCTCATTTTACATGGCGACCGTGACTTGGTCACGCATCCCTGCCTGGAGGAAGTAGACCAAGTGAAAAGGAACTTCATGGCCAACAAAGAGGCCATGTATAATATACAATTTGCAAAGGAACTTCATGGCCAACAAAGAGGCCATCTATAATATCCAAGTGAAAAAGGAACTTCATGATCAACGAGAGGCATCCCGTATTCTGAGTGAGTAGAGAGTGAGTGTTATGGTTCATAAACGCGGTGGCTTAAAAAATAAAATTAATAAAAGAATAGCGCACCTAAGGTGTCTGCTATACACAAAACAGCCAACACCCGCATGGTCGACAGCTCAGAAGAAAATTAAATTAAGCAGAGAAAACCAAACACCACTACTCACTCAAATATAAAAGTTCTAATAAACCAAACAACTAATAAAGTTACACCCATTGACGCAACCAGCCTACCAAAAGAAAAACGAATGTGCCCACAGGATTGCGAAGGCCCACTCGACAGCCAATTCTGCGAATATACGTGCAGACACTGCACAGCCAGCACCTCCAAACATTACATTACAACCAACAAATAAACACCTGTGCGAAGACCAGCACCGGTACCGCCAGCGCAACAAGCTGTGCCATCGGAATAAGTGCGAGAAGCACACCGCCACTTGCGCATACGACGGAGCATCAGCGTGCCACATCCGGCGACGCCCAGCTGATGCAACGATGAACAACAGTTGCAGCTATATCCTTAACTACTTTTTATTAAATATAAAAAAAAACAATTTTTGTAAAATTGAGCGGAAACACTTCCGCCCGATTAGCAGCATAGACCGTAAAGCTATGCGAAATGCTAGGTAGTATTTTGTGTTATAAGAAATATTGAAACCTTGATTCTAAAAAACCAAGTCAACCAGCACTAACGTGCTTTTGTGAAATCATTATTAAATCCAAACATTACCAACATATTAAATTAAATAGTAATAAATAAAACTTAAAAATTGTAATGCCCGACGACAATTGAGTCGACCGGCAAGACGTTTGGCCAGTACAGCCATTCGAAACAATAGGTAGGAAAAATACAGATTGTAAAAAAAAAAATTCTTTAGATGCGTTTTAAGCAGAAAACAAACAAGCAAAACAAAACCCGACTTGTAAAACAATAAAAGCATCAAATTCAATAAATATAGTAATAAAACCTCAAATGAACGATACAAACAACAACTTGTCTTGTAAAAGTAAACAAAAACAAATTTAACATTACGCATTTGTAAATTTTTTTTTAAGATAATTCCTAAGACCTCAAATGAACGATACAAACAACAAATATATGAATATTAATATCAAAAAGAGGAAATTAAAAAGTTATAATTCGTTCAGTTTGTCACATTAGGTAATTCAAAATTATGATCAAGAATTAGCATGATTAAGGACAAGATTAACAAGGTATATAACGACTATACAGACTTTCGTATGCGAGCCATACAAATTTTGCAAAGGCATAGAGAATTCATACCAGTATATGAGTTCGAATACGAATATATAGAAACATTCGGCACAGTGACAAGTCCACTATATTCATGTTCTAAAATAGAGAGCGGAATAATCTTGTCCACACTACCCTACGTCAAAATAAAAACAATTATTGACGAGCATCCGATTCTAGGGCAGACAACAATTGTTTTAGTACGTCTGCATAGGTAGTAGTCAAATCAAAAAGCAAGAATATTTATATAGGAATATGGGGGGAAAAGAATCAAAGCCAGATGATAACACTGCCAATGTAGTTAACGTAGTAGAAGTCGTAGACACCACTCCCCATGTGCAGTTAACAAACATACTGCTAATAATACTCATTGTAATAGCTTCAGTAGACATCCTTCTGAAGATTTATCTTCTTCATAAAAAATCACTGAGGAAGCGTTACATGAGTCGAGCCAACGACTTAGACAAGGTCTAAGCCACTGCTTAAATAAAATATTTAAGTAGCCGAAGCTTACATGGACTGGTCCCAAATAGTAGAAAAGATAAAGCGGCATAGGGAAAATTTCGATAAATCATAATAAAAGCGCACCAGTTTTAAGACCCACCATAATTAAACATACTGAGATCCTTGTACATGAGTACAATAAAATCAGGAGTCTAGTTACCGAGTGTCAAAATAAACTGACAAGTTTACAGAGAGTCCAAACTTCAGACGTTTTACAGCGTCTAAGGGATAATCTGGTAAACTTAAATAAAAAGTATGATCTCCAGCTTTATCTTTCATCGGTGTTAAATACACCGGTAACATTTGATAAGTCACTACTGACAAACGACCAAATAGAAGATACAAAATTAGTAAACATGGCACAAACAGTTGTAGAATTTATCAAGCTAGCCACATCTCTGATACCAGAGTTTGACGGTAAGCCGGAAAATCTACAAAGTTTTCTAGATTCTTTGAATCTATTAGAAACCTTACAAGGCACACATGAGCTAACGGCCATAAGCCTTATAAAAACAAAGCTAAAAGGCCATGCGAGAAATTTGATAAGTAATGAGTGTTAGTGTGCGTGGTTGGCCGACCCAAAAAGTTATGCACACATGCCAGCGATCAGGTACCCTTACCCCTACAACCAGCATGGAAAATAGCAATTTAGCACATGAACAGGGCAAACCCTTTAATAATTTCACGCAACTGCTTACTTGAAAGAGGGTGCGTCAATTTTTGGTCTTTTCTTAAATTCTTCGACAAGCCGACGATGAATTACCTTTGCAGAAATACGACTTAGATATTTTTGTATTTTAAACAAAATAGGTCCCTACAGTAAACAGAAAATAAATATAAATATTTTGTTTAGGTCAATTAATTGTGTATTAAATAAAATTTGATCAAATTCTTCTCATTATGCCTGACTGGACGTAGAAATACATGATAGAGCATTTAAATGTGAGTGCCTATTGCTACTACAGGCACAAAAGGCATACAATTGAAGAAATAACCTCTGGCTCGCGACAAACGCCGCGATCTATTTGTGCGCACATCCACACAACACAAACGTATGAATGTTTGTAGATCTCGGGGTTTTGTGGAAAGCTATGCAGGGAGAAAGAGATGGATGCAAGTGCGCGAAGCAATGAGTGAGAGCGAGGCACATGCATACACATATATGTTTTAGGGCTGTAAGGATTTAAAAATGGCATACATACATATATTAAGAAAACGCATCAGCCGCGTCGTTGTGCGCTGAGCGAGATGCGGCTTCATACTGAACGTTCGGCTTTTGAGGCCGGCGTTCGACTGCCACTCTCAGCAGTCTCAGCAGTGTCTGGGCACACTAAAATGGTCGCAGGTACCATTGGGGTCGCCTCGTTTCGATTTTTCATGTTTCGATTAAAAGTGCCATTTGGTATGTCTATACATTGTATGGTTAGTGGTATAAGGGTATATTG
This sequence comes from Drosophila virilis, assembly GCF_030788295.1. NCBI lineage: Eukaryota > Metazoa > Arthropoda > Insecta > Diptera > Drosophilidae > Drosophila > Drosophila virilis. Next base: position 384,159 of record NW_027212858.1, read on the forward strand.
TATTTATGCAAAATCCAAATGTATACAGACAGAAGGAAGCATCTTCGACCCCATAAAGTATATATATTCTTGATCAGCATCAATGGCCGAGTCGATCTAGCCATGTCTGTCTGTCCGCATGTATGAACGCAAGGATCTCAGAACCTGTAAGAGCTAGAGACTTGAAATTTTAGATGTAGGTGCTCCTAGTGCCCGCAGATCTAGTTTGTTTCCGATAATCGATAACTTAATCCGTTTCCAAGCAATCGATATCGATATCCTGTTTTTTGGGAAATTTTGGTAAATAATAAGAGCTAGAGTCACCTAACATGATATGTTGCTTTCTAAATATTATATATATGTCAAGTATCTTTCATTTTATACCTACTGCCGCCTCCCCGTTACCACCCATAGCTATAAATCAAGTTATTAACCCAACTTTTATTGCCAACCAATTTAAACCACAATTTAAATGCAATTGATTTTTTCAGAATACACAAATATGGTACAATAAGATATACTGTAGAACATTTCATAAAGATCGATTAGGAAAAAACCAAAGTTATATGCAACTGCGAAATTGAATGGGGCAGCAGCTTTAATAGTTTCTGTATACATGTACACACAACATTCATGCGCGTCTTCTTCGCATTATAACAGCATATAACAGCAAGCGGCGCGGTCAGTTGCGAGTTCGAGCCCAGCCAAGGAAACTTTTTTTTTTTATTTACTTGGTGTTCGTATAAGAAGGTTCAGGCAAAGACAATATAAACACTAAGATGAGTAACGCCATACAACAAAATGCTTCTATGCAGCTTGATTTTTTGAAAATTGAGAACGAAAACGAAATTAATAGCATTGCGCTGTCACAGCCGAGAGAACGAAAAAGCTAAAAATAGAATTTGCTCTCAGCTTCGGCTCTATGAGGGCCGTGCAAGCAATTATGTTTGTATGCGTGTGAATAATACATACATAACAGCATATTTGAATGTGTTGTTATCCACTGCTCTGGCAAAGTCTCTGGCTGGCATAGAAACAATTTTCTTAGTTTTTTAGCGCAGATCACGACCTACAATAAATCCTAATAATCCAATAGCTAATATTGCATAAATTATTCCTAAATATCCAAAAGTTTCCTTTTTACCTGATTCTTGGCTAATAATATGAGAAATTATTCCAAATCCCGGTAAAATTAGAATATAAACTTCTGGGTGACCAAAAAATCAAAATAATGTTGGTATAGAATTGGATCTCCTCCACCAGCTGGGTCAAAAAATGAAGTATTAAGATTTCGGTCTGTTAATAATATAGTAATAGCTCCCGCTAAAACAGGAAGAAATAAAAGAAGTAAAAGAGCTGTAATTACAACAAATCAAACAAATAAAGGTATACGGTCTAAGGTAATTCCTGAAGATCGTATATTAATTTCTGTTAATATATGAATGCATTTTGTGTACTCCGTACGAAAAAATTTGTATTTTTAAGTCGATGCAAATATTTATTTATTTATTTTTTATATTTGAAATTATTAATTAAATTATTATTTTTTCAAAGATACATTTAATTATTTTTTTTTTATTTTATTATTTTTGTTGTTCGAATTATAAAGAACAAAGTACGCAAGGAACACCGCGAGGAGACCATTATAATCATAATGGGGTAATAACTAAATATGACCTTCGGGTATTTTCTGCGGAGCCAACCTCAGTACACAAAATGCATTCATATATCAACACAAATTTGGGATAGGTCATGATCTGCGCTAGAAAACTAACAAAATTAATTTCTTGCCAGCTAAAGCCAGAGCAGTGAAGAACAACACATACATACAGACTTTAAAGATCTTATGCATGTATAATTCACGCATACAACGAAACGTGCACGCACGCTATTGGCTGAGACAAGAACTTTTCTCGAGCATACACTGTCCAAAAAGAAAAGTGAAATCAATCTATGTGTGCTATTTTCTTAACAAGGTTATTGCGCAAGAAACGCCTTGTGTAAAAATGATATAAGTTCTTAAGCTTTCCTGTTAAATTAATCGTTAATATCTAGGGTAATATATCATTCAAATAAAGCATGCATTTCATGGATAAAGCACAAGCACATTGCGTCGATCGTAAGTAGTAAATATCTTCGCTCAATGTACTTCGAAAACGAAGCGATGCAAAGCAGCAACGACCAGCATTGCTGAGGGCAGGCTGGCGACTAACTTCGAAGCTCGTGTCAGCATCAGCTAGCCGCGACTTCGGCATTCGTTCGTCTGGTCTTTGGGGAACGAACAACCAGTCGGCAGGCATGCTGTACGAAGCCTCAAGGGCCAGATGAATGGCCAGGCTAGAATTTTGCATCGCATTCAAATGTTAGGGCGTTACTCATCTTAGTGTTTATATTGTCTTTGGTTCAGGGTATTGCCTAGTCGGGAGCTCCCGTTTTGTGTCGCACGTTATACGACTGCGCCCCTCGGCCGGTTGGGCGGGAGATAGGATGCAGCACTTTACTACTTTACGATCTGCATTATTACTATGCTTTTTAACTCTGTCGCTTAATGTGCCATATTGGCAACAAGTCTGAGCATAATACAGTACTCATAGTTTGAAGGTCTTATCAAAATATTTGCTGATCACATTATTATTTCTGGGCATTGAGAATTGTGCACCTAATGACTTTGCAAACTTTTTAGTTATACATATATGACAAATACCTTTTTACACAGGATGGAGGAAATTCAACTCACTGAACTAATCACTAAAGAGCAATACTTACTCCAACCTAAATTTCAATTTTGATTTTTGTAAGCAATATGGTGAGTTTTCCGCTTCCATAGTGTGTAGATTCTCTAAAATGTCGACAGGATTTCCTAAGCAAATACAATTCATATTTTAATATTACACAAATTGTATTATCCATCACGATTTCAGTGTACACTTCTATACAGATAATAGTTTAATATTAAAATTAGTTTCTTTTTGAGTAATAGACCATCTTTAAGTATTAATTATAAATTCTTTTTACTAACGTGGAAAAATACGAATCAACTTTTGAGACTAAAAAACATGTAAAACAGTATAAAAATTAACCCAATTATAAAATAAATTATCCTGATGACTCTAGCTTTGAAATGTGTTGTGATACAGGTTTTTTTACTGTATGCCTTGTTAAATACGAATTTTCAAAATCCCTTGCTGGGCGTGGTGATCAAATATTACTATATAGAAAATAAATAAAACTCATAAAACGGCCTGTATTTTTATACCCTGAACCCATTAAAAATGGGTATAAGGGTATATTATATTTGTGCAAAATCCAAATGTATGTAACAGGCAGAAGGAAGCATCTCCGACCCCATAAGGTATATATATTCTTGATCAGCATCAATAGCCGAGTCGATCTAGCCATGTCCGTCTGTCCGCCTGTCTGTCCGTCCGTCCGTATGTATGAACGCAACGATCTCAAAACCTATAAGAGCTAGAGACTTGAAATTTTAGATGTAGCTGCTCCTAGTGCCTGCGCATATCGAGTTTGTTTCCGATAATCGATAACTTACTCCGTTTCCAAGCAATCGATATCGATATCCTCTTTTTTGGGCAATTTTGGTAAATAATAAGAGCTAGAGTCGCCAAACTTGAAATATAGCTTCTAAAAGAGAATATATATTTGCATTCGATGTTGGAAAAAGAGGGTTCAGGGTATCCCCTAGTCGGGAGCTCCCAACTACAACCTCTTACTTGTTTTTATTATAAATCTATGCTATGATATTATTATTTTCAAAAATGATGACTCGAAAAACTATTTGTATTTTTCATCGCGTTTTAAATATTTTTTCAAATACATGGAGGTTTATACAACAAAGAGTAGCGTTAGCCACGATATACTTATACAACAATCGAAAAATTTCAAAAATCGACAAATGTAACGCCCAAATTTTTTAAACAAAAGAAGTGTTTACGGAAAAAAATGAGAAAAACAACCCAGTGTTTATTTAAAGTAAGAGATTCTTAATGTGTATTTTACAAGGTAACAATGAAAGATAAGGACATAAAGAATTGCAGGTGGAAATCATATATAAGTATTAACACATATATCCTTTCAATTTAGATTCAAATCTAAATTACAATTTAGATCAAATAACAAACACAAATACATATATCGCTCATCTACTTGGAGATTGTCATAATTCAATAAAATCGATTTTTGCATTAATTTACTATTTCTTATGCAAGGTTCATATTCTGAATACCCTTAAAGTAATAACAATATATAATAAATTACTTTTTTTTTCAGCAAAGTAATACCTAATAGAAAACTAAACAATTAGGAGGTTCTAGTCGAGAGCCCCCGACTAAGGGACACCCTGAACTGTAGTGCGTATATGCCCTTACAGAATACCCCGTACTTAAACATAAAGTATGCAGCACTTTGTTGCATACAATAACAATAATATAGTAAACGAGCCCAGAGCCACATTATGTATTGGCTCGGTCTCATATTACGCAGCGCGGTTCACTAGCCTCACTAGCTGACCGTTTATGCTTATGATGCATATCCCACGCTCCGTCTGAGCGCATTCCGTGAGCAATATATATGCTCACTAATACAGGCATATGCGAGCTACTCACTCTCCCTCTCTTTGTAGCTGTTAAAGAATAACAGCATAAGTATATATGTATATCCATAGGCTAAGCGAACATTATAACAAGTGAATAAATTCATTCTGAACAAAGATACAAAACAGAACTGACGTGCTGACTTATTTTTCATTGACAATAAGTGCTCATTTTACATGGCGACCGTGACTTGGTCACGCATCCCTGCCTGGAGGAAGTAGACCAAGTGAAAAGGAACTTCATGGCCAACAAAGAGGCCATGTATAATATACAATTTGAAAAGGAACTTCATGGCCAACAAAGAGGCCATCTATAATATCCAAGTGAAAAAGGAACTTCATGATCAACGAGAGGCATCCCGTATTCTGAGTGAGTAGAGAGTGAGTGTTATGGTTCATAAACGCGGTGGCTTAAAAAATAAAATTAATAAAAGAATAGCGCACCTAAGGTGGCTGCTATACACAAAACAGCCAACACCCGCATGGTCGACAGCTCAGAAGAAAATTAAATTAAGCAGAGAAAACCAAACACCACTACTCACTCAAATATAAAAGTTCTAATAAACCAAACAACTAATAAAGTTACACCCATTGACGCAACCAGCCTACCAAAAGAAAAACGAATGTGCCCACAGGATTGCGAAGGCCCACTCGACAGCCCCTTCTGCGAATATACGTGCAGACACTGCACAGCCAGCACCTCCAAACATTACATTACAACCAACAAATAAACACCTGTGCGAAGACCAGCACCGGTACCGCCAGCGCAACAAGCTGTGCCATCGGAATAAGTGCGAGAGGCACACCGCCACGAGGCGCATACGAGGGAGCATCAGCGTGCCACATCCGGCGACGCCCAGCTGATGCAAAGTACACAAAATGCATTCATATATCAACACAAATTTGGGATAGGTCATGATATGCGCTAGAAAACTTACAAAATTAATTTCTTGCCAGCTAAAGCCAGAGCAGTGAAGAACAACACATACATACAGACTTTAAAGATCTTATGCATGTATAATTCACGCATACAACGAAACGTGCACGCACGCTATTGGCTGAGACAAGAACTTTTCTCGAGCATACACTGTCCAAAAATAAAAGTGAAATCAATCTATGTGTGCTATTTTCTTAACAAGGTTATTGCGCAAGAAACGCCTTGTGTAAAAATGATATAAGTTCTTAAACTTTCCTGTTAAATTAATCGTTAATATCTAGGGTAATATATCATTCAAATAAAGCATGCATTTCATGGATAAAGCACAAGCACATTGCGTCGATCCTAAGTAGTAAATATCTTCGCTCAATGTACTTCGAAAACGAAGCGATGCAAAGCAGCATCGACCAGCTTTGCTGAGGGCAGGCTGGCGACTAACTTCGAAGCTCGTGTCAGCATCAGCAAGCCGCGACTTCGGCATTCGTTCGTCTGGTCTTTGGGGAACGAACAACCAGTCGGCAGGCATGCTGTACGAAGCCTCAAGGGCCAGATGAATGGCCAGGCTAGAAATTTTGCGTCGCATTCAAATGTAAGGGCGATACTCATCTTAGTGTTTATATTGTCTTTGGTTCAGGGTATTGCCTAGTCGGGATCTCCCGTTTTGTGTCGCACGTTATACGACTGCGCCCCTCGGCCGGTTGGGCAGGAGATAGGATGCAGCACTTTACTACTTTACGATCAGCATTATTACTATGCTTTTTTACTCTGTCGCTTAATGTGCCATATTGGCAACAAGTCTGAGCATAATACAGTACTCATAGTTTGAAGGTCTTATCAAAATATTTGCTGATCACATTATTATTTCTGGGCATTGAGAATTCTGCACCTAATGACTTTGCAAACTTTTTAGTTATACATATATGACAAATAAATTTTTACACAGGATGGAGGAAATTCAAGTCACTGAACTAATCACTAAAGAGCAATACTTACTCCAACCTAAATTTCAATTTTGATTTTTGTGGTAAGCAATATGGTGAGTTTTCCGCTTCCATAGTGTGTAGATTCTCTAAAATGTCGACAGGATTTCCTAAGCAAATACAATTCATATTTTAATATTACACAAATTGTATTATCCATCACGATTTCAGTGTACACTTCTATACAGATAATAGTTTAATATTAAAATTAGTTTCTTTTTGAGTAATAGACCATCTTTAAGTATTAATTATAAATTCTTTTTACTAACGTGGAAAAATACGAATCAACTTTTGAGACTAAAAAACATAGCTTGCTAAAAAAAAGTAAGCCATGTAAAACAGTATAAAAATTAACCCAATTAAAAAATAAATTATCCTGATGACTCTAGCTTTGAAATGTGTTGTGATACAGGTTTTTTTACTGTATGCCTTGTTAAATACGAATTTTCAAAATCCCTTGCTGGGCGTGGTGATCAAATATTACTATATAGAAAATAAATAAAACTCATAAAACGGCCTGTATTTTTATACCCTGAACCAATTAAAAATGGGTATAAGGGTATATTATATTTGTGCAAAATCCAAATGTATGTAACAGGCAGAAGTATATATATTCTTGATCAGCATCAATAGCCGAGTCGATCTAGCCATGTCCGTCTGTCCGCCTGTCTGTCCGTCCGTCCGTATGTATGAACGCAACGATCTCAGAACCTATAAGAGCTAGAGACTTGAAATTTTAGATGTAGGTGCTCCTAGTGCCTGCGCATATCGAGTTTGTTTCCGATAATCGATAACTTACTCCGTTTCCAAGCAATCGATATCGATATCCTCTTTTTGGGCAATTTTGGTAAATAATAAGAGCTAGAGTCGCCAAACTTGAAATATAGCTTGTAAAAGAGAATATATATTTGCATTTGATGTTGAAAACAGAGGGTTCAGGGTATCCCCTAATCGGGAGCTCCCAACTACAACCTCTTACTTGTTTTTATTATAAATCTATGCTATGATATTATTATTTTCAAAAATGATGACTCGAAAAACTATTTGTATTTTTCATCGCGTTTTAAATATTTTTTCAAATACATGGAGGTTTATACAACAAAGAGTAGCGTTAGCCACGATATACTTATACAACAATTGAAAAATTTCAAAAATCGACAAATGTAACGCCCAAATTTTTTAAACAAAAGAAGTGTTTACGGAAAAAAATGAGAAAAACAACCCAGTGTTTATTTAAAGTAAGAGATTCTTAATGTGTATTTCACAAGGTAACAATGAAAGATAAGGACATAAAGAATTGCAGGTGGAAATCATATATAAGTATTAACACATATATCCTTACAATTTAGATTCAAATCTAAATTACAATTTAGATCAAATAACAAACACAAATACATATATCGCTCATCTACTTGAAGATTGTCATAATTCAATAAAATCGATTTTTGCATTAATTTACTATTTCTTATGCAAGGTTCATATTCTGAATACCCTTAAAGTAATAACAATATATAATAAATTACTTTTTTTTTCAGCAAAGTAATACCTAATAGAAAACTAAACAATTAGGAGGTTCTAGTCGAGAGCCCCCGACTAAGGGACACCCTGAACTGTAGTGGGTATATGCCCTTACAGAATACCCCGTACTTAAACATAAAGTATGCAGCACTTTGTTGCATACAATAACAATAATATAGTAAACGAGCCCAGAGCCACATTATGTATTGGCTCGGTCTCATATTACGCAGCGCGGTTCACTAGCCTCACTAGCTGACCGTTTATGCTTATGATGCATATCCCACGCTCCGTCTGAGCGCATTCCGTGAGCAATATATATGCTCACTAATACAGGCATATGCGAGCTACTCACTCTCCCTCTCTTTGTAGCTGTTAACGAATAACAGCATAAGTATATATGTATATCCATAGGCTAAGCGAACATTATAACAAGTGAATAAATTCATTCTGAACAAAGATACAAAACAGCACTGACGTGCTGACTTATTTTTCATTGACAATAAGTGCTCATTTTACATGGCGACCGTGACTTGGTCACGCATCCCTGCCTGGAGGAAGTAGACCAAGTGAAAAGGAAATTCATGGCCAACAAAGAGGCCATGTATAATATACAATTTGAAAAGGAACTTCATGGCCAACAAAGAGGCCATCTATAATATCCAAGTGAAAAAGGAACTTCATGATCAACGAGAGGCATCCCGTATTCTAAGTGAGTAGAGAGTGAGTGTTACGGTTCATAAACGCGGTGGCTTAAAAAATAAAATTAATAAAAGAATAGCGCACCTAAGGTGGCTGCTATACACAAAACAGCCAACACCCGCATGGTCGACAGCTCAGAAGAAAATTAAATTAAGCAGAGAAAACCAAACACCACTACTCACTCAAATATAAAAGTTCTAATAAACCAAACAACTAATAAAGTTACACCCATTGACGCAACCAGCCTACCAAAAGAAAAACGAATGTGCCCACAGGATTGCGAAGGCCCACTCGACAGCCCCTTCTGCGAATATACGTGCAGACACTGCACAGCCAGCACCTCCAAACATTACATTATAACCAACAAATAAACACCTGTGCGAAGACCAGCACCGGTACCGCCAGCGCAACAAGCTGTGCCATCGGAATAAGTGCGAGAGGCACACCGCCACTTGCGCATACGATGGAGCATCAGCGTGCCACATCCGGCGACGCCCAGCTGATGCAACGATGAACAACAGTTGCTGCTATATCCTTAACTACTTTTAATTAAATATAAAAAAAAAATTTTGTAAAATTGAGCGGAAACACTTCCGCCCGATTAGCAGCATAGACCGTAAAGCTATGCGAAATGCTAGGTAGTTTGTGTTATAAGAAATATTGAAACCTTGATTCTAAAAACCCAAGTCAACCAGCACTAACGTGCTTTTGTGAAATCATTATTAAATCCAAACATTACCAACATATTAAATTAAATAGTAATAAATAAAACTTAAAAATTGTAATGCCCGACGACAATTGAGTCAAGAAGTTTGGCCAGTACGAAACAATAGGTAGGAAAAATACAGATTGTAAAAAAAAAAATTTTTTAGATGCGTTTTAAGCAGAAAACAAACAAGCAAAACAAAACCCGACTTGTAAAACAATAAAAGCATCAAATTCAATAAATATAGTAATAAAACCTCAAATGAACGATACAAACAACAACTTGTCTTGTAAAAGTAAACCAAAACAAATTTAACATTACGCATTTGTAAATTTTTTTTTAAGATAATTCCTAAGACCTCAAATGAACGATACAAACAACAAATATATGAATATTAATATCAAAAAGAGGAAATTAAAAAGTTATAATTCGTTCAGTTTGTCACATTAGGTAATTCAAAATTATGATCAAGAATTAGCATGATTAAGGACAAGATTAACAAGGTATATAACGACTATACAGACTTTCGTATGCGAGCCATACAAATTTTGCAAAGGCATAGAGAATTCATACCAGTATATGAGTTCGAATACGAATATATAGAAACATTCGGCACAGTGACAAGTCCACTCTATTCATGTTCTAAAATAGAGAGCGGAATAATCTTGTCCACACTACCCTACGTCAAAATAAAAACAATTATTGACGAGCATCCGATTCTAGGGCAGACAACAATTGTTTTAGTACGTCTGCATAGGTAGTAGTCAAATCAAAAAGCAAGAATATTTATATAGGAATATGGGGGGAAAAGAATCAAAGGCAGATGATAACACTGCCAATGTAGTTAACGTAGTAGAAGTCGTAGACACCACTCCCCATGTGCAGTTAACAAACATACTGCTAATAATACTCATTGTGATAACTTCAGTAGACATCCTTCTGAAGATTTATGTTCTTTATAAAAAATCACTGAGGAAGCGTTACATGAGTCGAGCCAACGACTTAGACAAGGTCTAAGCCACTGCTTAAATAAAATATTTAAGTAGCGGAACCTTACATGGACTGGTCCCAAATAGTAGAAAAGATAAAGCGGCATAGGGAAAATTTCGATAAATCATACAAGTGCCTTAATAAAAGCGCACCAGTTTTAAGACCCACCATAATTAAACATACTGAGATCCTTGTATATGAGTATAATGAAATCAGGAGTCTAGTTACCGAGTGTCAAAATAAACTGACAAGTTTACAGAGAGTCCAAACTTCAGACGTTTTACAGCGTCTAAGGGATAATCTGGTAAACTTAAATAAAAAGTATGATCTCCAGCTTTATCTTTCATCGGTGTTAAATACACCGGTAACATTTGATAAGTCACTACTGACAAACGACCAAATAGAAGATACAAAATTAGTAAACATGGCACAAACAGTTGTAGAATTTATCAAGCTAGCCACATCTCTGATACCAGAGTTTGACGGTAAGCCAGAAAATCTACAAAGTTTTCTAGATTCTTTGAATCTATTAGAAACCTTAAAAGGCACACATGAGCTAACGCCCATAAGCCTAAGTAATGAGCAGACAATTGCTGCAATCATTACGCAACTATCAAGTGCGGTAAAAGGAGAATCGGTAGAAGTTGTATCTGCTAAGCTTCTTAACTTGCAACAGAAAAATAAAACGGCTAACCAATACACCCAAGAGGTGGAAAAACTGACAAAGGCCCTTGAAGGCGCCTATATCAGTGAAGGTCTAAGCCAATCACTTGCAAACAAATACAGCACTACAACAGCTGTAAAAGCTATGACCCAAAATTGTTCGATTGATAAGGTAAAACTTATCATGCAGGCAGGCACATTCACAAATATGAATGATGCCGTATCCAAATTTGTCAATAGCTGCACGGAGATAACAGGTCAGAGTAACACTGTCCTGTATTATCAACGAGGTGCAAACAATAATAATAGAGGAGGCCGAGATTATAATCGTGGCAGAAATTACAACCACAACAATTATAACCGAGGCGGTAACAACAATAACAATGATTACAATAACCGTGGAGGAAGACGAGGCCAAAATAGAGGAAGAGGCCGAGGTAACTCCAACCAAGGTTATAATAGTAACAATGTGAGAATGGCGCAAAATACGCCGGAAAACTCTCAGAACCCTTTAGGAAACAACCAGTAAATGTAAAGGTTCATTCCATCAATTACAGTCTTAATATATTTGTCACTTTTTATAATCATTCAACTGAAAATAAACTCACATTCCTAATAGATACTGGTGCAGATATCTCACTTTTAAAAATAAATTCAGACAATTTCAAAATTCAAGAAGAAAAAATTATAAACATCCAAGGCATAGGCCAAGGTGTAATAAAATCTCAAGGAACAACGTCAATAGAACTTCAATACACAAAATATATTATTCCACACGAATTTCATTTAGTAGATTCTGATTTTTCAATACCGTGTGATGGAATAATAGGCATTGATTTTATTAAAAAATTCAATTGTCAATTAGATTTCAAACCAAGTGAAGACTGGTTTATAATTAGATCTCAAAATTTAAATTATCCAATTCATGTTCCGATAACATATAGTGCTGGCAACAACACAGTTCTCTTGCCAGCCAGATCCCAAGTAATTCGAAAAATAGAGATTAATACAGTAAATGATTATATATTTGTTCCTAATCAAGAAATACATAATGGAATTTATGTTGCAAATACAATAGCAGCATCCAAACATGTATACATTCGCCTTCTAAACACAACTAATTTCGACCAATTAGTCAACGTAAACAAAATCCAATATGAAAATTTAAAAAATTACGACATTCATAGCACTACTCCAGAAAATAGAAGCGAACAAGTACTTTCAAAATTAAAGAAAAATTTTCCAGAACAATTCAAAAGTCAACTAACAGAATTATGCACCAAGTATAGTTATGTGTTCGGACTGGAAACCGAACCAATAGCGACAAATAATTTCTATAAACAAACATTAAGACTTAAAGATGATAAACCCATTTATATTAAAAACTACAGAAGCCCGCATAGCCACGTTAAAGAAATTCAAAAACAAGTAGGGAAATTAATAAACGACAAAATCGTAGAACCGTCTGTATCCGAGTATAACAGCCCACTCTTGTTAGTTCCGAAAAAATCATTACCAAATTCGGAAGAAAAGAAATGGCGATTAGTAATTGACTATCGCCAAATCAACAAAAAACTACTTTCTGATAAATTCCCGCTCCCTAGAATTGATGATATTCTAGACCAACTGGGCAGAGCTAAATACTTTTCATGCCTTGACTTAATGTCAGGTTTCCACCAAATTGAACTTGAAGAAAATTCAAGAAATATAGCATCTTTTTCAACGAGCAATGGCTCATATCGCTTCACGCGATTACCATTTGGTCTTAAAATAGCACCAAATTCATTTCAGAGAATGATGACTATAGCATTCTCGGGTTTAGAACCCTCCCAGGCATTCCTTTATATGGATGACTTAATGGTGATAGGATGTTCCGAAAAACACATGATTAAAAACTTAACTGATGTTTTTAATGTATGTAGGAAATATAACCTAAAGTTTCATCCAGAAAAATGTTCATTTTTCATGCATGAAGTGACATTTTTAGGTCACAAATGCACTGACAAAGGAGTATTGCCAGATGACAAGAAGATTGACGTCATCAAAAATTATCCTGTCCCTCATGATGCGGACAGCGCGAGACGATTTGTAGCATTCTGCAATTATTATCGTCGTTTTATAAAAAACTTCGCCGATTATTCACGGCACATAACTAGATTATGTAAAAAGAATGTTCCTTTTGAATGGTCAAGTGAATGCCAAAACGCATTCCAGTACCTTAAAGAAAAGCTTATGCACCCCACATTATTACAATATACTGATTTTCGCAAAGAATTTTGCATTATAACAGATGCCAGTAAACAAGCTTGCGGAGCAGTTCTAACTCAGAACCGTGACGGAATTCAGCTCCCAATAGCTGATGCATCTCGTTCATTTACAAAAGGGGAAAGCAATAAGAGCACAACAGAACAAGAGTTAGCGGCAATTCATTGGGCAATTCCCCATTTTAGACCATATATTTATGGCAATCATTTTACTATTGAAACGGATCACAGACCATTGACATATCTTTTTTCTATGACTAATCCCAGTTCTAAATTAACTCGCATGCGGCTAGAGCTTGAAGAATACGACTTCACAGTAGAATACCTAAAGGGGAAAGATAATTTCGTAGCAGACGCACTTTCGCGTATTAATATAAAGGAACTCAAAGATATGCAACATAAAGTCCTGAAAGTCACTACCAGGCGACAAAGTAGACAAAATAAAAACTGTACAGTAGAAAATTATGAGCTTCTGCCAAGGCAAAGTCATAAAAATGCATCCAAGCCCAACGTACATGAAGTCATTACAAATGATGAAGTACGAAAAGTAGTGACCTTGCGCATAACAGAATCTAAATGTTTATTTAAACATGGAAATAAAATTATCGCAAGAATTGAAGTTAGCGATTTATATACCAATGGAATTCTCGACCTAGGTTAGTTCTTCCAAAGGCTCGAAAAAGAGGCCGGTATATTAAAAATCAGCCAACTCAAAATGGCACAGAGCAAATAGATCTTTAAATCATTTTCAAAAGATTCTTTTAAAAATATGGGCAATAAAATATTAAAATCTTTAAGAGTAGCGCTACTCCAGCCGGTGACCCAAATAAACTATGAAAAAGAGATACAACAAATACTGTCTACATACCATGACGACCTAATTCAAGAAGGTCAAGAACGCTAGCGAAAATAAAAAGACACTACTAATGGAACAATACGACACGTCATATAAAAGAGTACGTACGTAGATGTCAAAAATGCCAAATGTCTAAAAGAAAGACACACACAAAAACTTCTTTGACTCTCACAGAAACACCTGTGAATGCTTTCGATATAGTAATAGTGGATACAGTTGGGCCGCTACCTAAATCGGAAAATGGCAATGAATTCATAGTCACATTAATATGTGACCATACAAAATATTTATAAGCCATTCCAATAAAAAGCAAAAGCGCAAATAATGTCGCAAAATCTATATTCGAAAATTGCATACTCAAGTTTGGTCCAATGAAGACGTTCATCTCAGACACGGGATTTATGCAAGTATGTGAAGATCAAAAATCTCACCTCTACTGCATATCATCATCGAACATTAGGGACAATAGAACGAAGTCATCGAACATTTAATGAATACATTCGTTCATACATATCTGGAGACAAAACTGACTGGGATGTCTGGATTCAATATTTCACTTATTGCTTCAACACGACACCATCAGCAACGCATGAGTATTGTTCGTACGAACTAGTATTTGGCAGACTACCAAAACAGTTCATAGACTTAAACAAAACTAATAACATAGATCCTATGTATAATTTGGATGACTACTCTAAGGAAATAAAGCTTAGATTAGAAATAGCATACAAAAGAGCTAGAATTATGTTAGAAAAAGCCAAGGTTTATAGAAAATTAGCATGTAATGAAAAATTAAAAAAATGTTGAAATAAAAGTAGGAGATAAAGTACTTATAAGAAGCAAAACAGGGCACAAATAAGACCCAGTATATTTAGGACCATATATAGTAGATAATATAGAAGATAATGACAACATTTTGATTAAAGATAGTAAAGATAAGAAACAAAAAGTACATAAGGATAGGCTAAAAAAAAATATATATAATCCATTAAATCAGTGATTTCGAATGTTGCTGGTGTATTTAGCGCATCGAAACAAATATTTGAAAATTATATCTTTCCGAAATGTGTCTAATAATTATTTTTACGCAGCCTTTTTAACACGTCAATTGATTGTGTTAAATGTAAATCTCTTAACCTACATTCATTGTTGTTTACAATGTCACGCACTTTGTTGTGTGATTCTACTAGAACTTGAACATGTTTTATTTTTGTTTGGTTTGATATTAGCGCACTTTTATTGAGGCACCTAAATGATCTATCAAACTCAGAACGTTTTTTCTGAATAATGGAAACAATTTTATTCAATTCCATTGAATTCCATTAAATATATATTCTTTATTAAACTTTTTGTTGACATTATTGTGTTTTTTTTTTTTTTTTTAATTTATTAATATATATATTAAATATATTCAATGAAACGTTTCATGAAAAAAAGGGTCTGATCAACTGGAAAAACACTAAAAAAAAAACAAGTGAGCTGTAAGAAGTAAGTCGGGAGCTCCCGACTAAGGAAAACCCTCTTATTCCAACACCAAATAAATTAATAAAAAAAAGTTTCCTTGGCAGGGTTCGAACTCGCAACTGCCCGCATTACTTGCTGTTGACTCTCCTCAACAGCTACACCAGCAAAAAAAGATACGTTCCCTGGTAGGGCTCGAACTCGTGACAGACCGCACCACTTGCTACGCCTCTTTGGTTTTTTCTTAACCGATCTTTATGAAATTTTCTACAGTATATCTTATTGTACCATAGAATATTTGTGTATTCTGAAAAAGTCAATCGCACTTAAATTGTGGCTTAAATTGGTTGGCAATAAAAGTTGGGCTATTAACTTGATATATAGCTCTGGGGTGGTAGCGGGGAGGTAGCGACAGCTTTAAAATGAAAGATGCTTGACATATATATAATATTCTAGAAGCAACACATCATGTTTGGTGGCTCTCTTATTATTTACCCAAATTGCTCAAAAAAACAGGATGTCGATATCGATTTTTATCGAGTGCTTGGAAACGGAGTAAGTTATCGATTATCTGAAACTCGAACATACTCGATCTGCACAGGCACTAGGAGCACATGTGCACACACACATTCATGCGCGTCAGCTTCGCATTCTAACAGCATGGTAATTGCGACTTTTTTCTGTAATGTTATTTTAGTTCCTTTTTATACCCTGAACTCATTAAAAATGGTTAAGAGGGTATATTGTATTTGAACAAAATCCAAATGAATGTAACTGGCAGAAGGAAGCATCTCCGACCCCATAGAATATATATATTCTTGATCAGCATCAATAGCCGAGTCGATCTAGCCATGTCCGTCTGTCTGTCCGTCCGTCCGTCTGTCAGTATGTATAAACGCAAGGATCTTAGAACCTATAAAAGCTAGAGAATTGAAATTTTAGATGTAGGTGCTCATAGGGCCTGCGCAGATCGAGTTTGTTTCCGATAATCGATAACTTACTCCGTTTCCAAGCAATCGATAAAAATCGATATCGGCCTCCTGTTTTTTGGGCAATTTTGGTAAATAGTAAGAGCGAGAGTCACCAAACTTGACATATAGCTTATAAAATAGAATATATATATATATATATATATATATATATATACATATATATATATATATATATGCATTTGATGTTTGAAGAAGAGGGTTCAGGGTATCTCCTAGTCGGGAGCTCCCGACTAGAACCTCTTACTTTTTTTATCATAAGTACTTAATTATTGGAGTGGCTGCTGAGTAGACGCATAGCAGGTGGTGCGGTGGTGGTGTCGCGAGTTCGAGCCCTACCGGGGAAAGTATTATTTTTCTTTTTTTTTTGCTGGTGTGGCTGTTGACTAGAGTCGCCAGCAAGTAATGCGGTCAGTTGCGAATTCGAGCCCTGCCAAGGGAACTTTTTTTTATTAATTTATTTGGTGTTGGAACAAGAGGGTTCAAGGTATGCCCTAGTCGGGAGCTCCCGACTAGAACCTCTTACTTATTAAAGATTCAATTTGTTTATTTAATTGGTTTAATATGTCAAGCTCTGTTTCTGTAGTTTGAGTGTTATGGTACTTTTGATTACTTGACGATTTCAATTTCAGTATTTTGAGGGGATTTAGATTTATTAAAGGGCAGCGTTCAAGAAGCTTAACCATAGTAAAAATAAAAATTAGTATATATAATAAAAAGGTTCTTTTTAATGATTACTTTATAATTTTATAACAATTTTTAATAGTATATTTGTATTTTCTAATTGAAGTTCAGTATTATTATTAATTATATTATAGTATTGATATTCACCAACTAAGTAGTATGTGAATTTATTGTGTTTTACATAAATAAGAATTTTTTCTTTTACATTGGTGTAGGTAAAATTGTTTATGGTTACTATGGTTTTAAATCTAACAAGGTAAATGCCTGTAAGTTAATACAGTTTGTGCCTGATACTAAAATAGCGCCGTCTCTTATAAATCTATTGGTTTATTTTTTTCGGATAATTTTATACAACTTGTAAATTTTTTATTAAGGAGATTTACAAAACAGTTTGGTTCAAAATTAATGTGGGCAAAACTATTATAAATTTCTCTTTTAAAGTTATCAATGAGGTAAAACGTGTTATTACATTTAGCAATTTTGTCGTTAACGAAAAATTTTCCATCTGTTTGGGATATGGCTTTAGCGTTGTATAACTTACAATTGTAATTAATTGTAGGGTATTTTATAAAAACTATGATTAAACCTTGGTATAAAACGATCGAAAAAGAGGAAATGTCTAAAAGATCGATTAGAGTGATAGAGTGCTTCGTGATTAAATACATTTATCATGTCTTGTTTATTTAAGATTTTTGGATTCAATATTGCGGCTTTGGAAAATGTGATAGTATCCAGCAGATTTTGTAGGTCAAGTGATAAGTCGATATTTTTTCATAAATAATTCCTGATTAAATTTAATATCTCTTAAAAGATTTGTGATTTTAGTGACTTCTTTGAAAATTGCCGAATTGATTTGATTTTGCATATTATTGTTTTGAACAAGTTCATTGATTTTAGTTTGAATAGTTATCATGTCATCATGGTCTGGTGTTCCTGTGATCAATTTAAAAATTGTGCCTAGTTCATTGATTCTATGTTTGGCAATTTTGTGAGGTGTAAGTTCAGAAAGGAGTGTTTTGATTAAATTCAATTCCAAGGTTACTTCCCAATCAATTGTATTGTTTTTCTTTTTAAAAAAATTTAATTCTTTTTCAAAAATATCGTTATAAAAACTTAGGTTAGTAACGTGAAAAACTTCTCCGTATGCTTCGTATAAAAAAGATTATCTGTATCCTCAAGTAGGACATAGTCATCATTTGAATAATTGATAATGTCTGCACCGCAAAACGGCAGTAAAACAGATAAGATACAGAAAATGTGCATTCTAAAAATACATTAAAAAACATAAAATAGGCTAGAATTTGATATTGTCTTTGTGAATAATATGATCCCTATTGTTTATTTTGACTTTATTTCCTAAGTCTTCTTTAACTACCTGTTTTTTAAATCTAGGTTGTAGTTTGTTTCGTTCGCCATGTTTTTTTTTTTTTCATAAATTATTTCACCTTCTTGGTAATTTTTTTGTGACCTCTTTTTGTTATGGTACTCTAACATCTTGGCTTGGGCTGATTTTAATTTTTCTGACAATTTTGGGTGTTCTTTTTTGTTAAATAATATGTTACATGGCTTTTGTTGAGTTGTCGATTAAATTGTGTTATTATACTCTTTAACTGCTCGGTATACGACTTCGGAATGATCCATTATATTGTATTCTTCTTGAATACAACGAGAAATTTCGATAATTGTTGAATGAACTCTTTCTACCTGACCGTTGCTTAAACTGTGTCTGGGGTCTGCATGATAAATCGCTATACCTGAACGAGACGACGATTTGAATTATGTCGAGGAAAACGTTGGTTCATTGCCCATCATTATGGATTTACCGAAAGGAAAAGTTTGGATAAGTTCCAACACTTTGTTTGCCATATCTGATTTGTCATTGATTTCCTTAATCACTAAAAATTTAGAATATGGGTCTAGGCATGTCAAGAATGTTAATTTTTGAGCATAAAAAATGTCAGTATGTAATTGTTCACCTTCTCTCTCCGGAATAGGGGCTTTAGAAATAGGAATTTGATTAGGGCTTCTGTTATATTTATTTTTATTACAAATTTCGCAGTAGCGTATGTGTTGCTTAAGGGTTTTATATAGTGTTGGCCAATAATAGTATTTGAGAATTTGCTTAAGATTTTCGTCCAAGCCTCTATGAGCACGAGCATGTGTTTCTTCTATTATAATTTCTTGGTCATTTTTGTTTTCGATGTCCAGGACAAAGTTTTTAGTAAATAAAAATTTGTTGTTAAAAGTGTTTTTTAATGAGTTTTGGATTTCGTATAAATCTTCGAGAAATTCTTTAAGTATGATTATTAAATTGTGTACTGTGTCGTATTCTATAATATGTCTTCTTAAGTTGAAAACTTCATATTTTTCATGAATTGTTATGTTGTTTTTAGAAACAAGTAGTTTTTGTTGAAATTGGTTCAATGGTTTGTGTGTTTCTTCAATTACGCTTTTATAACTACTGTCGGCCTAATGCATAGTTTCATTATCGGACGACGGTTCTTCTTCGGAAATATGATTGATTATTACCCTTGATAATGCGCCAGCGACGAAATTGGTAGATCCTGGTTTGTAAAATATTTTAAGGGAAAATTCTTCTACGAAAGCATGCCATCTTTTCATTTTTAAGTTAGGGTTTCGTGCAGAAACTGCAAAAGAAAGTGGTTGATGGTCTGTTTGGATTTCTAAGTTTGTAACACCATACAAGTAGTTCCTAAGGTTTTTTAATGCCCATACAATGGCGTATAATTCCCTTTCATTTGTGGCGTAATTTCTTTCTGTTTTATTTAAAGTTTTTGAAACAAAGGGGTGGGGTGCGTAAGCTAGACGCTTTGAGTCATGTTTACGTTAGCAATTGCGCTCTAGAGACTGGGTCTTCAGTTTACGTTATGAATTGCGCATGAAAATATGAATCTTTATGTTAAGTGGTTACGCTGTTATGTTTATGTTAGAGCCGGGAATCTTGATATTTATGTTAGCAG
Organism: Drosophila virilis; assembly: GCF_030788295.1. Lineage (NCBI taxonomy): Eukaryota > Metazoa > Arthropoda > Insecta > Diptera > Drosophilidae > Drosophila > Drosophila virilis. The sequence continues at coordinate 404,472 of NW_027212858.1, forward strand.
AGCTGCAGCTGTGCGTTAAGTGGACGTAGTGATTGAAACGGGTCTAATAAGTCTGAAAGGGCTAAGTAATTGGGATAGCGACTTATACTGAAATGTTGGTTATAATTTCAATAAGAATTGCCTTGCGGGCTGGGTGATAACTTGTATACATTCGCCTTCTAAACACAACTAATTTCGACCAATTGGCCAAAGTAAACAAAATCCAATATGAAAATTTAACAGTTTGTGACATTCATAACACTAATCCAGAAAATAGAAGCGAACAAGTACTTTCAAAATTAAAAAAAAAATTTCCCGAACAATTCAAAAGTCAACTAACAGAATTATACACCAAGTATACAGAACCAATAGCGACAAATAATTTTTAAAAACAAACATTTAGACTTAAAGATGATGAACCCATTTATATTAAAAACTACAGAATCCCGCATAGCCACTTCGAAGAAATTCAAAAACAAGTAGGGAAATTAATAAATGACAAAATCGTTGAACCATCTGTCTCCGAGTATAACAGCCCACTCTTGTTAGTTCCGAAAATATCATTACCAAATTCGGAAGAAAAGAAATGGCGATTAGTAATTGACTATCGCCCAATCAACAAAAAATTACTTTCTGATAAATTCCCGCTCCCCAGAATTGATGATATTCTAGACCAACTGGGCATAGCTAAATACTTTTCATGTCTTGACTTAATGTCAGGTTTTCCCCAAATTGAACTTGAAGAAAATTCTAGAATTATAACATCTTTTTCAATGAGCAATGGGGCATATCGCTTCACGCGATTTCCATTTGGTCTTAAAATAGCACCAAATTCATTTCAAAGAATGATGACAATAGCATTCTCGGGCTTAGAACCTTCTCAGGCATTCCTTTGTATGGATGATTTAATGGTGATAGAATGTTTCGAAAAACACATGATTAGAAACTTAACTTATGCTTTTAATATATGTAGGAAATATAACCTAAAGTTGCATCCAGAAAAGTGTTAATTTTTCATGCATGAAGTGACATTTTTAAGTCACAAATGCACTGACAAAGGAGTATTGCCAGATGACAAGGAATTTGATGTCATCAAAAATTATCCTGTCCCTCATGATGTGGATAGCGCGAGACGATTTGTAGCATTCTGCAATTATTATCTTCGATTTATAAAAAACTTCGCCGATTATTCACGGCACATAACTAGATTATCTAAAAAGAATGTTCCTTTTGAACGGTCAAGTGAATGCCAAAACGAATTCCAAGACCTTAAAGAATCACTTATGCACCCCACATTATAACAATATCCTGATTTTCGCAAAGAATTTTGCATTATAACAGATGCTAGTAAACAAACTTGCGGAGCGGTTCTAACTCAAAACCGTGACGGTATTCAGCTTCCAATAGCTTATGCATCTCGTTCATTTACAAAAGGGGAAAGCAATAAGAGCACAACAGAACAAGAGTTAGCGGCAATTCATTGGGCAATTACCCATTTTAGAACAAATATTTATGACAAACACTTTACTGTTAAAACGGATCACAGGCCATTGACATATCTTTTTTCTATGACTAATCCCAGTTCGAAATTAACTCGCATGCGGCTAGAGCTTGAAGAATACGACTTCACAGTAGATAGAATACCTAAAGGGGAAACATAATTTCGTAGCAGACGCACTTTCGCGTATTAATATAAAGGAACTCAAAGCTATGCATCATAAAGTCCTGAAAGTCACTACCAGGCGACAAAGTAGACAAAATAAAAACTGTACAGTAGAAAATTATAAACTTCTGCCAAGGCAAAGTCATAAAAATGTATCTAAGCCCAACGTACATGAAGTCATTAGCAATGATGAAGTACGAAAAGTAGTGACCTTGCGCATAACAGAATCTAAATGTTTATTTAAACATGAAAATAAAACTATCGCAAGAATTGAAGTTAGCGATTTATATACTAATGGAATCCCCGACTAAGGTCAGTTCTGCCAAAGGCTTGAAACAGAAGCCGGCATATTAAAAATTAGCCAACTCAAAATGGGCAATAAAATATTAAAATCTTTAAGAGTAGCGCTACTCCAGCCGGTGACCCAAATAAAAGATGAATAAGAGATACAACAAATATTGTCTACATACCATGACGACCCAATTCAAGGAGGTCATAGCGGCATAACAAGAACGTTAGCGAAAATAAAAAGACACTACTACTGGAAAAATATGACACGTCATATAAAATAGTACGTACGTAGATGTCAAAAATGCCAAATGTCTAAAACAAAGACGCACACAAAAACTCCTCTGACTCGCACAGAAACACCTGTGAATGCTTTCGATATAGTGATAGTGGATACAGTTGGTCCGCTACCCAAATCGGAAAATGGTAATGAATACATAGTCACATTAATATGCGACCTTACAAAATATTTAGTAGCCATTCCAATAAAGGGCAAAAGCGCAAATAATGTCGCAAAAGCTATATTCGAAAATTTCATACTCATGTTTGGTCCAATGAAGACGTTCATCTCGGACATGGGAACAGAGTATAAAAACCAGATTTTAACTGACTTATGCAAGTATTTGAAGATCAAGAATCTCACCTCTACTGCATATCATCATCAAACATTAGGGACAATAGAACGAAGTCATCGAACTTTTAATGAATACATTCGTTCATACATCTCTGCAGCCAAATCTGATTGGGATGTCTGGGTTCAATATTTCACTTATTGCTTCAATACGACACCATCAGCAACGCATGAGTATTGTCCATACGAACTAGTATTTGGCAGACTACCAAAACAGTTCATAGACTTAAACAAAACTAATAACATAGATCCTATGTATAATTTGGATGACTACTCTAAGGAAATAAAGCTTAGATTAGAAATAGCATACAAAAGAGCTAGAATTATGTTAGAAAAAGCCAAGGTTTTTAGAAAATTAGCATGTAATGAAAAATTAAAAAAATGTTGAAATAAAAGTAGGAGATAAAGTACTTATAAGAAATGAAACAGGGCAAAAATTAGACCCAGTATATTTAGGACCATATATAAAAGAGAAAATAGAAAATAATGACAACATTTTTATTAAAGATAGTAAAGATAAAAAACAAAAAGTTCATAAGAATGGATTAAAAATTTTTAATTCTTAATAAAATAAAATAAAAATATATGACGGCCTGATTTTTTTTTACAACTAAACGAATTATAAATTTTTACACCCTAAATAATTTTGTACTTTTATACTCCAACATTTAGAATTTCTTATTATATAAAAAAAAAAAAAAATTTTCAATTTTTTATAAAAAAAAAAACCCACAATAATTAAGTTCATTTAATAACTACACATTCATAATGTTACGTTATTTCTCTAAAAAGGGAGGTGTAGTGCGTATATGCCCTTACAGAATACCTTAAATATAAATACTTAAACATAAAGTATGCAGCACTTTGTTGCATACAATAACAATAGTATAGTAAACGAGCCCAGAGCCACATTATGTATTGGCTCGGTCTCATATTACGCAGCGCGGTTCACTAGCCTCACTAGCTGACCGTTTATGCTTATGATGCATATCCCACGCTCCGTCTGAGCGCATTCCGTGAGCAATATATATGCTCACTAATACAGGCATATGCGAGCTATCCACTCTCCCTCTCTTTGTAGCTGTTAACGAATAACAGCATAAGTATATCTGTATGTATATCCATAGGCTAAGCGAACATTATAACAAGTGAATAAATTCATTCTGAACAAAGATACAAAACAGCACTGACGTGCTGACTTATTTATCATTGACAATAAGTGCTCATTTTACAGAACCCTCTTCTTCCAACATCAAAGGCATATATATATTTTATTTTAGAAGCTATATGTCAAATTTGGTGACTCTAGCTCTTATTATTTACAAAAATTGCCCAAAAAACAGAATATCGATATCGATTTGTACCAATTGCTTGGAAAGGAGTAAGTTATCGATTATCGGAAACAAACGCGATCTGCGCAGGCACTAGGAGTACCTATATTTAAGATTTCAAGTCTCTAGCTCTTATAGGCTCTGAGATCCTTGCGTTCATACATACGGACGGACGGACAGACAGACGGGCATGGCTAGATCAACTCGGTTATTGATGCTGATCAAGAATATATATACTTTATGGGGTTGGAGATACTTCCTTCTGCCTGTTACATACATTTGGATTTTGCACAAATACAATATACCCTAATACCCATTTTTAATGGGTTCAGGGTATAACAAAAATGCAAATGATCTTTTTGAAATTATGACAGACGAAAGTGAATAAGCGATATGTATTTATGTACGCACGTAATTCAAATTTTGTTTTAATTAGAACATTTACAAGTTTCACTAGTTTTTTTTTAAGTTTTTAGGAAACACAATTCGCGTGATCATATTACATTTGTACCTTTTTTGAAAGCAGCATGTCACTCTTTTTAAAGCAATTATATATACTAACATAGTGTAAAACAATTGTAGAACAGCTTACGATTTAATAAGAATGACTGCTGTTAGCTGAATAATATAAATATATTTTATGCGATAATATAATATTGATGTAGCTTCCGTTAAACGTTTTTTTGCATTGACAGTAACCATTTTAAAAATTGGGAGTAAGCAAACGCTGCAAACCAAGAAGGAGATATGGGATAAACAAATTTAGTGGTGGTTAACGAAGTTTAATATTTTCAAAATTTATACAGAGTCACATACATATATGTTTTTAAGTTTTAAAATCTCCAGAATGATGTATGTCTCCCAACAACCGATTTGCAGCCTTGATTTCATAATGAAATTATATAATAAGACGTTAATATTAATAGTCGCTTGACTAACTGTATTTCGTATGCATATGTATATAAGTATAGCAAACATAACAAATAATTTTAAAAAGTAATTAGGTGAATATAACTATTTAAAATATGTTTGTTGGTCAATCAAATGTAGGTTTGTTGGGTCCGCAAGGTAGGATTTTCCATTGCTGTCTTTCCAGTCAAACGCAACAAAGTTACTCCGTGGCAAGCAGTGAAAAATTCTCAAAATGCATCTTACCTTGTACTGAATCATCATCTAAGTCGTCCGTGCTGCATGTGATCCGCGCTGTAATTCCAAACATATGAAAGATATTTTCAATATTAACAAGAAGTTCTAGTCGGGCGCTCCCGACAAGGAAATACCCTGAACCTGCTTATTCAAACACCAAAAAAAAAGCAAAAAATACTATCCCCGGTAGGGCTCGAACTCGAGACAGACCGCAGAATTTACTATGCCTCTACTCAGCAGCCACACCAATAACTAAACACTTATGATAAAAAAGGAACTAAAGTAGCATAACAGAGAAAAGTCGCAATTACCATGCTGTTAGAATGCGAAGCAGACACACATGAATGTGTGTGTGTGTACATGTATACAGAAATTCTTAAAGCTGCTGCCCCATTCAATTGCGCAGTTGCATATAACTTTGGATTTTTCTTAACAGATCTTTATGAAATTTGCTACAGTATATCTTATTGTACCATAGAATATTTGTGTATTCTGAAAAAGTCAATCGCATTTAAACTGTGGCTTAAATTGGTTTGCAATGAAAGTTGAATTATTAACTTGATTTATAGCCCTGGGTGGCAGCAGGGAGCTGGCGATATGCATAAAATGAAAGATACTTGACATATATATAACATTCTAGAAGCAACATATCATGCTTGGTGGATCTAGCTCTTATTATTTACCCAATTTGCTAAAAAAACAGGATGTCAATATCGATTTTGATCGATTGCTTGGAAATGGAGTAAGTTATCTATTATCGGAAACAAACTCGATCGGCGCAAGCACTAGGAGGACCTACATCTGAGATCCTTGCGTTCATACATACGGACAGACGGACAGACAGACGGACATGGCTAGATTGACTCGGCTATTGGTGCTGATCAAGAATATATATACTTTATGGGGTCGGAGATGTTTCCTTCTGCCTGTTACATACATTTGGATTTTGCACTAATACAATATACCCTTATACCCATTTTTAATGGGTTCAGGGCATAAAAATGAATTAATAATTTGTACCTCTAGAACCCTTTGCGGAATTGATACCACCGATGCTGCCAGTAATGCCACCATTACGGCTATAGAGAACATTCTCTAAGTATGTTAATCCGTTGTTATTGACAATATTTAAGCCTAGGCACGTTTCAATTTGCTTCCAACGGTGCAGGCGTTCCTGTAACTCGTTGGTTACTTCTCCAAGAGCATTACGAGCTTCGACAATAGAGCGATCAACGTCATCAATGCTCTTACCGTGGGTTGAAACAAAAGCGCCAACCAAGCTTGATCGCTTTTTACGTAATTTTTCACATGCTTCGCGAGCGGATTGAAGTTGTTTCTCAGCACAAATGCGTTTTTTTTGATGGTTCTTGCTTTCTAGCTCATATGTGTACTGTAACCATGATTGCAACTGCTGGGGGGGCGCCCAGCAATTATCAACCAGCTCGAACTCAGCACGTGTTAATTCATTGCGCAACATTTCAATTTCTTTTTTTAGCTGCTGTACCTCAAGATCTGAGCTAGACGAACTAAGGGAAGGCACTTCTTTGAGGCGCCTTTCAAGATCCATTTTCTCCGTTGCAACATTTTCCTGCTCCATACGAGCTAGCTCCAATTCCTAAAAAAAAGTTTATACTTATACAAAATTGTTATTCTGCCATTTTCAATTCAGTAGTGTACCTTTTGCATTTCCTGTAGACTTTGTTCAGCCCGTTGTAATCCTTCCATGTCCTGTGCCATGCGACGCAAGTGCCGCTTAGCATTTTTATTTTGTTGGTAGGCATACCAACAACCTATTATAGCACTTAATAAAAGAGTGACAAGAATATAATCCTTCCAGCGAGTGCCTGTTTCTGTCAATAACAATCGATTGCCCAATTAATTGCCTTACATTTAATCATACAGAACTGTGCTTATTGCTTACCTCGTGGCGGTCCAAATAGAACAACATCCATAGCTTTAAGAGATATTTTTTGCTTATGTATTGGGTCTTTTATGCCTAGGACATTGCTTACATAATGTAGATTATTTACAGCCAACCTGGAAGAAGAATAGAAGTTAAATGAAATAATGAATACATTTATCTTGATATGATCTTTTCATTCAGCAGTGCTGTACACAGGGTTATCCCCACCCACGCACTCAAGACTGTCTTCCTCCCACTTTGAACTTAATATCAATAGGTAACAAAATTAAATGTTTTACTCTGTTATCAAACCTACTATGAAACTTATATGTATGGTCTAAAGCATTTTATACCCTGAACCCATTACAAATGGTTATAAGGTTATGTGCAAAATCCAAATCTATGAAACAGGCAGAAGGAAGTATCTCCGACCCCATAAAGTATATATATTCTTGATCAGCACCAATAGCCGAGTCGATCCGAGCCATATCCGTCTGTCTGTCTGTCCGTATGTATGAACGCAAGAATCTCAGAACCTAGAAGAGCTAGACTTGAAATTTTAGATTTAGGTGCTACTAGTGCCCGCGCAGATCGAGTTTGTTTCCGACAATCGATAACTTACTCCGTTTCCAAGCAATCGATAAAAATTGATATCGATATCCTGTTTTTTGGGCAATTTTGATAAATAATAAGAGCTAGAGTCATCGAACTTGACATATAGCTTCTAAAATAGAATATATATGTATATGCATTTGATGTTGGAAGAAGAGGGTTCAGGGTATCCCCTAGTCGGGAGCTCCCGACTAGAAACTCTTACTTGTTTTTATTTCGAACAAAGTGGAATGGAATCTTTCAACTTGTCCATTGTCGGAACTATTAATATAGTTAATTTCGTTGTCCATTACAAAATATTTTGGTAAGCCATATTAAAACAGAATATCATGCGGGAGTTTTTTTTTATGTCCTTAACTGCTGAATCTTTCGGCTTACCTGTAAAATGCTCTTAGGCCTCTTAATGTTTTCAAGTGCTATTGTTTTCGCTATTGCTATTGCTATATATTTAAGGTTTTTAATTTTATATGTCTGGAACTCGCTTACAGTTAATTGGTATTTTATATTGGCTTCTTGCAGAGTTGTATGGATTGTGTCCAAATATTTTGTATTGGATTCATTATTTTGCTGAATATTATTATATCATTCATATAAGTTCTCAGTTGAAAGTGATTGATTGCTTATAATTTTGCATTTTTCGGTGCTTTATTTAAAAAGCTTTTATAAATTGAGCAAAGTGTTATCTGTTGTGCAGCGTAAGTCTGTTAACTATTGCATTTTTAAAAAGTGGCGTCAGCTCTGTTTTGTTGTAATTACCTGTTTTGATCCCTTTGCTTTGATGCTCCCCTGTACATACACTTCCTTGTGCGTGTGGTCGGTGCATACTTTCTGCTTGTTCATCGCGCTCTCGCAAATGTTTTCTATTGCTTTTCGCTCCAAACAATTTGTTTGTGTACGAATAATTGTTTTTTGAGTGTTTACTTGCTCATTCTTGTGCACCATTTTCGTTTTGCTCTGCGCTTTCGCAGCTTGCATACGCATTCAATAATTATGTCGTGCTGTAAGAAACCGTGCACGTCCAAGCAGGCTGATGATTCTGCACTGTTGCAATTTGTTAATTTCTGGCTGTGTGAGAATATGATGCATGCTAGATGTGCAGGTTTCACTGGGCGTGATTGCGACAAGATCGCTGCGATTGCCAAGAAGGGTTGCGGCGGCTTGAGTTGGTCATGCCCAAAATGCATCGACAAGCAAATTGATTTCTCCAGAATGTATAATTCTGTGAGAAATCAGTTCCTAAAATTAAATAACGTGGCTAAGCAACTCTCGAGTAATTTTGACTCGAGTTTCGAGTTGCTTGGCAAATATAAATTCGAGTCTCCAACAAATCGCCAGTTGGAGCCTCAACTTTTGCAATTGCCCTCAACGTCTGTTCAGACACCTATGCCTTTCTTATCCCTTCCAAGCAACGTATCTCCAATGTCGTCTTTATCGCCTTCTTTAACGGTAGTTGCCCCTCGTAGGGAAGTTTTTGTGTCTCGACTTTCGTCGGACACCACTATCTCGACTTTCGTCGGACACCACTTCTGAGTCATTGGCAGCCTATATTGAGCAAATCTTCTGCTAGCGTGTCAATAACCAAATTTAAGTTCTCCACCCCTCGTGAAATATCATCATTCAAAATAAATGTTTCACATGATATGCTCCCAATCATTTGTGATCCCAAATTTTGGCCTCCACACTCCTGTGTGGAACAATCATTTGTTCCAGTCTCTTCAATGAAGGGTACCATATCTGCCCCAAAAAACTAGCTTCATCTTCTGTCCAAATCTTTATTCATTATCATAATGTTAGAGGTCTCATTTCAAAGCTTAAGAATCACTTCCTTTGATTCGGATATAATAGCATTTTCAGAAACATAGTTAAACTCAACCATATCTGATTTTGAGATTTTGTCGAATAACATTATTTTGTATAGAAATGATCGGCCGACTCGAGGTGGTGGGGTGTTAATTGCCGTTAAAGCCACTCTCTAGTCAGAACTTTTCTGTTTTCGTACTGACGTTGAGATTCTCTCAGTTAAGGTGTCTTTTCCTACACGGAATATTTATATAACATGCTCTTATGTCCCTCCTTCTTCTAATATTCAAGTTTATATGAAACATATTACTTGTATTAAAGAAGTTTCTTCACACGTGCGTGATAATGACCTACTTTTGCTGTTGGTTGATTTTAATTTGCTGAATATCTCTTGGTCATTATTCACTGCTGAAAATTATCTAGTGCCCTCAGCACAGCACGATTCTATAGACTGCATTCTTTCGTGGTTTCGTGGTTTCAAATCAATTCAATTTTTAATCATTTGGATAGAACTTTAGAGATTGCCAATAAGCCCCGCTGTTGGTTCCGCAAAGGAAATTATTTTTTGCTGAATCAGTTTATTTATGCAACCGATTGGTCTTTCTTATATGATGTGTGTATTCCCAAGTCAATTCCTTCGACTACTTTTTCAAATCTATCCTGGTTTACTCCCAGATTGTCACATCTAAAAAATGTAAAATCTTAATATTATATATTATAACATAATTAAGAATATGCAGCATTTCTGCAAATCAGTTGTTTCTCCTGCTCAACATGGATTCATAAAGAATCGGTCAACTACGACCAATCTGCTTGAGTTGACTTACTTTTTAAATTTTGCACCATAACATTTTACTAAACTATTAAACTTGACCGAATAGGTTTCCCTCCGTCTCTTTTGCTTTGGATTAATTCTTATTTAAAAGGTAGGATCCAAAGAGTAATGCTGAGGCTGACTACCCCTAAATGGGTTCACGTTACTTCTGGTGTTCCTCAAGGTAGTCATCTTGGATGACTCTTTACTCTTTACTCTTTTTAAGAATGACCTCCCCTCTGTTATATCACATGCTCGTGTACTCATGTATGCGGACGATGTCAAAGTTTTTCTATCATACACTAACCCCCTACATAATTCTCGTCTTCAAGACGATTTGAACGCTATCCAACTTTGGTGTTCGGCCAATCAATTGCATCTTAATTGTTCAAAGCGTATGTTTATGACATTTAAAAGTACTACACCTACACCAACGTTTACAAACAGTTAAGGATCTAGGCGTTATTTTTCATTCTAAACTCTGTTTCAATCTTCACATAGATTCCATCGTTAATGAGGCAAAAGGTGTACTTGGATTCATTTAGCGATGGTCTATTGAGCTTAACGATCCTTTAATAACGAAACTTCCGTACATCTCTTCTGTTCGCCGTATCCTTAAATTCTGCTCTTGCATCTGATTTCCGCAGTATATTAATAGACAGGATCGTATTAAACTTGCTCATAAGCAATTTCTGCTTTTTGCCTTACGAGGTTTGAATTGCGACCCTAATCTTCGGTTGCCATCCTACTCTAGCAGGCTGCTTCTTCTCAACCTTCCATCGTTAACCAACCGTAGGACAATTCTCGGTGTTGTCCTTTTACATAAGTTGAATTTTGGCGACATAGATTCTCCTTTTCTGCCAGGGCGTCTTCTGTTCCGGCTAGACCAACCAGAAATTATCGCCCCTTTTTCCTATCCACGTGCACAACAGACTATCCTATGCACAATCCTTTTCGCGTGCAATGTAACAATTATAAAAGTTTGCATCACGTTTTCTCGACCGAACTTTCTCTACCCCAAATAAAATCGTTGCTTTCAGGATACCTTCGGGAAGTCGCTGACCATTCCCCGCTATGAGCAGGGCCAACTTTAGTAAGAATGAGAGATAGGTGATTGTTAATATTTTGATGAAATTCTTCTACAATTTGCTCTTCGCTCTGAGTCTAGTGATCTGCTGGTATTCTAAAGTAGTCAGGTCATGTTTGTCCGCAAAGTGTTATGTGAGAAAGCTGCCTACTGGCTACTGTTTAATAGTTGAAGTAATGCTTCTTATTTTCTGCTGATAAAAATCAATTTGTATCAATACGGATTGAGTATAGATTGTGAAAATCATCTTAGCTAATGAAATTCAAGTAATCAATTAAAATAAATACAAGTAAGAGGGTTTAGTCGGAAGCTCCCGATCGCCCTAAGGGTGCCTGCGACTATTTAAGTGTAAGTGAACTTGATTTAAATTTATTTAATACACACTTAATTGACCTAAATGAAATATTAATTTTTGATTTTTTTTGTTTACTGTAGGGACATATTTTGCTTAAAATACAAAAACTTATTGAAGAATTTTAAGGAAAGACCAAAAATTGAAAGTGTTCAATTTTAGCCACATCTTGAATGTGCACACGTGCACTCTTTCGAGTAAGCAATTGTGTGATGTTATTAAAGGGTTTAGCCTGTTTATGTGCCAAATTGGTATTTGCCATGCTTCTTGAAAGCGTAAGGGTACCTAACCGTTGGCATGTGTGCATGATAACTTTTTGGGCCGGCCAGGCAAGCACAGTTACGCACTTTTCTATATGGATGGAAGCATTTATGCGTTTGTTTGCGTGTTGGTTGCCTGCCTGCCTGCCCGATGCAAATTTGAGAAGATTTTTAGTTCTTAGCATTTCTGAATTTCGAGTTCGATACACACACATACACACACACACATACACGCATAAATGCGTACGAATGAGCTGATCAAGAGTTTGTCGAGAGACAGAGACATTTTCATTAATGGGTGCGTAAGTTTAGGTGACGGGCACGGTATTTATTTTTTTTTGGCATGCCTGCGGTGGGCTTGCGGCCGAAAAGGGCACAAATGTGTGAATCATCATCGCTTCTACTGAACGTTTTGAAACGTGTTGGAAACTTCTTTTAAAAAAACCACAAACCCGGTACAGTTGAGGTCCATTTACGACGATTTTATTGTCCAGGTGATGAAACATGTGGTGATAAAAGTCAGCGTATACGTCGATCGATGTCGCCTTGGCAAAATTATCGGACGTTTCACGCAGACTTCAACTTCTTCTATATTGTCTATGCGTCCCTTAATACGTAGAAGGCCCGAGTCATCTATTTGGAGGGAGCACTTAAACATCAGCCTTTTGTGATCGGTTAAGCGGCGGCTCGACTTTAGGCAGGAATTCTCACTGTAAAACTCTTCTTCTTGGCATATCCGGATAAAAGAGACATCCATTACTTTGCTACGTTTAAGGCGCAGCCTCTTCTAAAAATCCATTATGCATAGCTGTACGGCTCTCAATTTGTCCGACTTGCTGAAGGGCTGCAGATCAGGCAGGAGACAGCTCCAGTTCGACGTGTGATTGGGCTGTTCTTCAGCATGGTACAATATGTTGATTGCAGGGTTTATTTCCGTTTGTGGCCACTGCCATTCTTATAGATACAAACAGCAAGAGGTTCTAGTCCAACACCATATGCAGTTCGCGCTACGCGCTCGTTTGCTTTAGTAGTAACCAAGATAAATATAAAAAAAAGTTCCTTTGGCTGGATTCGAACTCGCAACTGACCGCATTACTTGCCCCCGTCTCTACTCAATAGCCACATCAACCAAAGTAAATAGTTTCCTAGGTAGGGCTCGAAAGCGCGACAGAGCACACCACTTGCCGCCGCCACCTCTGAAGAGCAACACCAATAATTAAGTTAAAATGAGAAGAAAAAGGAATTAAACTAGCAATGCTGTCGATGGAATTCGAACAAGAGGCGCATGAATGTGTGTGTGTGTTCATGTACATAGAAATTTATCAAATTTCCGCTAGTTTCCGCAATCACGTGTTTCTGATCCGATCTAAATGAAATTTTCTACAGTATATCTTACTTTTTGTAGCGTACAATATTTGTTTATATTTTAAAAATTAATTTGCATTTTTGTGACTATAGTTCTTATTATATACCAAATCGATTGATTGGAAACGGAGTAGGCTATCGACTATTGGAAACAAACAGACGGTCATGGCTAGATCGACTCGGTTGTTGATGCTGATCAAGAATATATATACTTTATTGGGCCGTATATGTTTTTTCTGTTACATAGATTTGCACAAATACATAATACCCTTTTTGCACCCATTTTCAATGGGTTCAGGGTATAAAATTGGGGGTCCATTAAACCACCTGATTGAGCCATGAATTTCGGCCATTTCCGTCCATTCATGCCATCGTCTGCCACGTTTTGAGCTGATGCGTAGCGCTACGACTTGCTGGAATTTTCGAGCATCGGACCGGATCCAGTATAGAACATCCTTTGAATGTGTCCAAAATGTTCGTCTATGTACGCGTACCGACACTTCCTGTTGGATACATTAGGGCAGTCTCAGAACTAACACAGCGGGCATCAGATCCATACGAGGTATGTACTTGGCCAACGAGCTCAGCCCGCAAAAATACAACTGCGGCGTAAGCATTAATACTGGCGTCCATGAATGTATGCATCTTTACAGTCTGGGTTGGGCTCACCCACTTCATACATCGGCTTCGTCTTCGTTGGTAAGGTCAAAGGTCAAAGGTGTCAAAATTATCGCAGCCGTCTTTTATCGCCTGTTTAACTAGCTTCGAAGTTAATGTCCAGTGGCAAATCTCGAAATCTCGGGTGCTCCGCTACAAAGCGCTCGGCATTGCGATTCCCTCTACTGTTCCTGTTGATAAGATCAACCATTTCTCTGATTGGCCTGTACAAATTGGTAAACTATTGGTGATCGCGCGCACTGATTTGCGCAGATGTCAGCGGTCAATTCCACGGCGTCGCATTAGTAGAATGTACATTATCGATTTGCTGCCATGGCGACTGCTCTTCTGCTAAGCACCGCCGTGTTTGCTTGATATGACAAACTGGGGTGTACACTTCTGTTTTCCGTATCATGTTCTGGTATCCCAATGGGTTGAAGATTGGTCCCTCATTCTCGGTTTTTGGCTGCATTGGTGTTAAACTTTCCCCACTTTGGACTTCAAGAAGCCTGCCAAACGTCACCGTCGGAATGCTGTTGGTTGTCACCGAGGACAATTTGCAGTTGCTGATTGGCAGAGTGACGGCGGAATTATTAGGACGGTTACACATTTAACGAAGTCCCAAACGCTTTATGGTGGCCGGTGTTGATTGAATGTATTAAAAAGTTGAAGTCTAGTATAAGTTAGTTTTGGAGCGGAGCATGAGCGCAATAAAGCTTTATTACACGCTCTGAACACGAATTCGTCTCGCTTCGCCGCAATAGCTTTAATTCAGCATTAGGAAATCAGTTGTCGAATTATAACTATGCCGATCAGCACAAAGCGCAAAAATTCTCGTCTTTTTAAGCCACCAATTTATATATAATAAATCGAGGGCGCCAAATATCACTAATTGCATTTGAATAGGTTTGATAGGCATTTCTCCGCAGCTTTAGAAACTAGTCTCAGATTTCATTCGATTGATAACTAGCAGCTGTTTATCAATTTCCTCTTAATATACGTTGGCCATGTCACGATTCAACAGAAGTATATTCCCGCCTTTGCTCAGCCATTAGTTAGATGTAAGGTATTTGGCTCTATTTACAAAGATAGTTTATGGATGGCAGTTGCTCGTTTACTAGTTTTTTTACACCCTTTAGTTTCAAAGATACCAAATCCCTTCAAGCTTAAGTGACCTCTGCGCATATCATGTATACAGCATACAACGTTTATTCGTATTATATTGGATGTTAGGGTGAGATCAGTTAGCTACGTTAGTATGCGATTATCGAGCTTTTGTAAATTAAGCATTTGCGGGTACGTGTAGGTGAATATTTTGTTGGTTATATTTTTGGCTGCCGACGCTTGTTTATTTGTTTGGTACATTCCACCTATCCAAACATAACAGAATACCCCTATTTTCCTGTATTTGGGTTTTCCATGCTACACCCATATCCAATATGCTAGTTGTGCAGTCTTCATTCAGGCTAACTTTAGGCCCACTAAAGGTGTATATTACTCTTTTCAAGATTTCAGGAAACAGTAACTAGCTGTGTTTTTCTTGCATCATTTATTTTTTGATTCAGCTGAAACAAATTTCCTGCATATGTCAAGAGTATTTTCTCTAAAACAAACTGTGCACTTTGGTCGATTTTCTTGATGGTTCTCGTGTTTGTTGCTCTTTTTGGAAACATTTAAACATTGATATTTGCTTGATTGTTGTTGCGTCCATTTAGCAAAGGTACCAATGTCGCGTTTGGTTTCTGTTATTGCCTCCGACTTTAGAAAAAATATTCTCTAGGAGATAGGTCCCATCCAATCGTTCGCAAATTATTAAAGTTTGTTACGTACCGATAAATTTAACTTCACGATTAAATTAATGAAAATCTAAAACTTAGAACAAGATATTGACCAGAAATTATAAATATAGTAGATTTTGTCCAGAATCGCAATTATTTTCGATGGTTTCCTTGCAGGCATAAGCAGGTTTTTGACTTTTTGTGGTGCTGTACCGTAGAGACCTTTGTAAAGTTAGTGAACATCCTCCATTACAGAAATCCACGCCCTTTACAGGTCGATGAAATCTGGTTCCATTTTTAATTCGCTTTGAGTCACTTTACTACGAAAAATCCTATCAGCAACGGACATCTATATCGAAAATAAATGGAAATTTTTTTATTTTCAAGATATATTTGCGAAAATCGGCACTTATCAGTTTTACTATGCTCCCTGCATGCAAAATCCTATCAACATCTGACTACTACATCATACACCTACCATAGGAACGATCGGTCAAAAACGAGGTTCCTGTATAAAAAATGCTGATTGTCAAGATACCTTAGCCGTACTCGGCATTAACTATTTTCCTGTGCTTTTTAGATACGAGCAAACCATTATAAAAAGATTCGGCCTGCAAGGGTATTAAATCTTTGGCATTCCGACGATAGCCCTTCTTTCTCGTTTCTCATTGGACGCGAAGTGTTGGTATGGCTGTTGTTTAACGGGGTCAAGATTGTGGGATCTTATTATTTTTTTTTATATTTTTTTATCACTGCCAAGGCAAACGACCACGTAGCTCGAGCTGCATTTGGTGTTGGCAGAAGAGGGTTTAGGGTATCCTTTAGATGAAAACTGCAGACTAGAGCCTCTCAATTGGAGTGATACCATTATGAGTAGTAGTGATTAATGGTCCGATCGAAGCTTAACTCGCTGCACATGCTAGTGAACAAAAATGAAAAGCAATGGAAAACATTTTAAAACACATCAGAGACTGGGACCAGAGGTTATTTAATCAATTGTGTGCCTTTCGTGCATGTGGTAGCAATAGGTACTCACATTTACATACTCTATCATGTATTTCTTCGTCCAATCAGACATGATGAGAAGAATTTGATTTAAATTTATTTTATTTTGATTATTTCTGTTTACTGTAGGGACCTATTTTGCTTAAAATACAAAAACTTATTGAAGAATTTTAAGTGAAGACCAAAAATTGAAAGTGTTCAATTTTAGCCATTTCTTGCTTGTGCACACGAGCACTCTTTCGAGTAAGCAGTTGTATGATATTATTAAAGGGTTTGGCCTGTTTATGTGCCAAATTGGTATTTGCCATGCTTCTTGAAAGCGTAAGGGTACCTAACCGTTGGCATGTGTGCATGATAACTTTTTGGGCCGGCCAGGCAAGCACAGTTACGCACTTTTCTATATGGATGGAAGCATTTATGCGTTTGTTTGCGTGTTGGTTGCCTGCCTGCCTGCCCGATGCAAATTTGAGAAGATTTTTAGTTCTTAGCATTTCTGAATTTCGAGTTCGATACACACACATACACACACACACATACACGCATAAATGCGTACGAATGAGCTGATCAAGAGTTTGTCGAGAGACAGAGACATTTTCATTAATGGGTGCGTAAGTTTAGGTGACGGGCACGGTATTTATTTTTTTTTGGCATGCCTGCGGTGGGCTTGCGGCCGAAAAGGGCACAAATGTGTGAATCATCATCGCTTCTACTGAACGTTTTGAAACGTATTGGAAACTTCTTTTAAACCACAAACCCGGTACAGTTGAGGTCCATTTACGACGATTTTATTGTCCAGGTGATGACACATGTGGTGATAAAAGTCAGCGTATACGTCGATCGATGTCGCCTTGGCAATATTATGGGGCGTTTCACGCAGACTTCAACTTCTTCTATATTGTCTATGCGTCCCTTAATACGTAGAAGGCCCGAGTCATCTATTTGGAGGGAGCACTTAAACATCAGCCTTTTGTGATCGGTTAAGCGGCGGCTCGACTTTAGGCAGGAATTCTCACTGTAAAACTCTTCTTCTTGGCATATCCGGATAAATAAGACAGACGAGAGGCACTCAATGGGTTCAGGGTATAAAATTGGGAGTCCATTGGACCACCTGATTGAGCCATGAATTTCGGCCGTTTCTGTCCAATTCATGCCATCGTCTGCAACGTTTTGAGCTGATGCGTAGCACTACGAATTGCTGGAATTTTGAAGCATCGGACCGGATCCAGTATAGAACATCCTTTGAATGTGTCCAAAATGTTCGTCTATGTATGCGTACCGACATTTCCTTTTGGATACATTAGGGCAGTCTCAGAACTAAGACAGCGGGCATCAGAGCCATACGGGGTATGGAAATGCACCAAAGTGCAATGTACTTGGCCATTGAGCTCAGCCCGCTAAAATACAACTGCGGCGTAAGCATTAATACTGGCGGCCACGAATGTATGCATCTGTACAGTTTGAGTTGGGCTCACCCACTTCATACATCGGCTTCGTCTTCGTTGGTGAGGTCGTCATCTCATCCCGATTGGGTCTTGACCAGGTAGTCGCCACAGGCCCAAGACCTTCTCTTGTCCAAATCATCGCAACCGTCTTTTAGCGCCTGTTTAACTAACTTCGAAGTTAATGTCCAGTCCCAAATCTCGAAATCTCGGGTGCTCCACTACAAAGCGCTCGGCATTGCGATTCCCTCTACTGTTACTGCTGATAAGATCAACCATTTCTCTGATTGGCCTGTACAAATTGGAAAACTATTGCTGATCACGCGCACTGATTTGCGCAGGTGTCAGCGGTCCAATCCACGGCGTCGCATTAGTAGAATGTACATTATCGATTTACTGCCATGGCGAGTGCTCTTCCGCTGGGCTCTGTAGCCTTGTTAAGCACCGCCGTGTTTGCTTGATATGACAAACTGGGGTGTACACTCCAATTTTCCGTATCACGTTCTGGTATCCCAAAGGGTTGAAGATTGCTCCCTCATTCTCGGTTTCTGGCTGCATTGGTTTTAACCTTTCCCCACTTTGGACTCCAAGAAGCCTGCTAAACGTCACCGTGGGAGAGCTGTTGGTCGTCACCGAGGACAATTTTCCGCCCCAGCAGTTGCTAATTGGCAGAGTGATGGCGGTGCACGCAGGAGAGGCCGACACCGTTAGGGTGGCAGAATTAAGGACAGTCAGTGGTGGAAAATTTAAAGGACAGAAAATGAGCACGGTCACACATTTAATGAAGTCCCAAACGCTTTATGGTGCCGGTGTTGGCGCAGATCCGGGCATAAATTGAATGTATTAAAAAGTTGAAGTGTAGTATAAGTTAGTTTTGGAGCGGAATTAAGCGAGAGCGCAATAAAGCTTTATCACACGCTCTGAGCACGAATTCGTCTCGCTTCGCCGCAATAGCTTAAATGTAGCATTAGGAAATCAGTTGTCGAATTATAGCTATGCCGATCAGCACAAAGCGCAAAAATCTTTTTACTTATATATAATAAATAATAACTTATATATAATAAATTGAGGGGCCGAATATCACTAATTGCATTTGAATAGGTTTGATAGGCATTTCTCCGCAGCTTTAGAAACTAGTCTCAGATTTCATTCGATTGATAACTAGCAGCTGTTTATCAATTTCCTCTTAATATACGTTGGCCATGTCACGATTCAACAGAAGTATATTCCCGCCTTTGCTCAGCCATGAGTTAGATGTTAGGTATTTGGCTCTATTAACAAAGATAGTTTATGGATGGCAGTTGCTCGTTTACTAGTTTTTTTACACCCTTTAGTTTCAAAGATACCAAATCCCTTCAAGCTTAAGTGACCTCTGAGCATATCATGTATACAGCATACAACGTTAATTCGTATTATATTGGATGTTAGGGTGAGATCAGTAAGCTACGTTAGTATGTGATTATCGAGCTTTTGTAAATCAAGCATTTGCGGGTACGTGTAAGTGAATATTTTGTTGGTTATATTTTTGGCTGCCGACGCTTGTTTATTTGTTTGATACATTCCACCTATCCAAACATAACAGAATACCCCTATTTTCCTGTATTTGGGTTTTCCATGCTACACCCATATCCAATATGCTAGTTGTGCAGTCTTCATTCAGGCTAACTTTAGGCCCACTAAAGGTGTATATTACTCTTTTCAAGATTTCAGGAAACAGTAACTAGCTGTGTTTTTCTTGCATCATTTATTTTTTGATTCCGCTGAAACAAATTTCCTGTCAAGAGTATTTTCTCTAAAACAAACTGTGCACTTTGGTCGATTTTCTTGATGGTTCTCGTTGTTGTTGCTCTTTTTGGAAACATTTAAACCTTGATATTTGCTTGATTGTTGCGTCCATTCAGCACAGGTCCCAATGTCGCGTTTGGTTTCTGTTATTGCCTCCGACTTTAGGGAAAATATTCTCTAGGAGATAGGTCCCATCCAATCGTTCGCAAATTATTAAAGTTTGTTACGTACCGATAAATTTAACTTCACGATTAAATTAATGAAAATCTAAAACTTATTCGCGGTTGCTATTAGCTCCCTGGAGCAAGATATTGACCAGAAATTGTAAATGTAGTAGATTTTGTCCAGAATCGCAATTATTTTCGATAGTTTCCTTGCAGGCATAAGTAGGTTGTCGACTTTTTGTGGTGCTGTACCGTAGAGACCTTTGTAAAGTTAGTGAACATCCTCCATTACAGAAATCCACGCCCTTTACAGGTCCATGAAAACTGCACGTTGAAGTTACGCCACGCCAAACACGATGATCTATCAAATTGAATGTCCTCGCTAAGATTGTCTTTCTTCCAAACTTACAACTGTGTTTTATAAATAAAGGGCTTACGTGATGCCTGTTTTTGGCTCGTCTAACTGACTTGATTGATTGGTTAAAAAACCCTAATGCTTCTGATTTTTAGATTTGTTGGATTGTTGACAATTATGGGATTCAAAAGCAACAGAGGAAGATGTTCTTGAGCACGTTTCGGCGGCCATGACTTCAATTTTATGTAGCTCCACTAGACTATTATTTGGTTCCATTTTTAATTCGCTTTGATTCACTTTACTACGAAAAATCTTATCAGCAGACATCTATATCGAAAATAAATGAAAACTTTTGTTGTTTCCAAGATATATTTGCCAAAATCGGCACTTATCAGTTTTACTATGCTCCCTACATGCAAGATCCTATCAACATCGGACTACTACATCATACACCTACCGTAGGAACGATCGGTCAAAAACGAGGTCCCCGTATGAAAAATGTTGATTGTCAAGATACCTTAACCGTTGTCGGCATAAACTATTTTCCTGTGCTTTTTAGATACGAGCAAAGCATTATTAAAGGTTTGGCCTGCAAGGGAATTAAATCTTTGGCATTCCGACGATAGCCCTTCTTTCTCGTTTCTCATTGGACGCGAAGGGACCAGAGGTTATTTCATCAATTGTGTGCCTTTCGTGCATGTGGTAGCAATAGGTACTCACATTTAAATATTCTATCATGTATTTCTTCGTCCAGTCAGACATGATGAGAAGCATTTGATTTAAATTTATTTATTACACACTGAATTGACCCAAATGAAATATTAATTTTTGATTTCTGTTTACTGTAGGGACCTATTATGCTTAAAATACAAAAACTTATTGAAGAATTTTAAGGAAAGACCAAAAATTGAAAGTGTTCAATTTTGGCCACATCTTGCTTGTGCACAGGTGCACTCTTTCGAGTAAGCAGTTGTGGGATGTTATTAAAGGGTTTGGCCTGTTTATGTGCCAAATTGGTATTTGACATGCTTCTTGAAAGCGTAAGGGTACCTAAACGTTGGCTTTTGTGCATGATAACTTTTTGGGCCGGCCAGGCACGCACAGTTACGCACTTTTCTATATGGATGGAAGCATTTATGCGTTCGTTTGCGTGTTGGTTGCCTGCCTGCCTGCCCGATGCAAATTTGAGAAGATTTTGAGTTTTTAGCATTTCTGAATTTCGAGTTCGATACACACACATACACACATAAATGCGTGCGAATGAGCTGATCAAGAGTTTGTCGAGAGACAGAGACATTTTCATACATTTAGGCGTCGTGCACGGTATTTGTTTTTTTTCTTTGGCATGCCTGCGGTGGGCTTGTGGCCGAAAAGGGCACAAATGTGTGAATCATCATCGCTTCTACTGAACGTTTTGGAACGTATTGGAAACTTCTTTTAAAAAAGCCACAAACCCGGTACAGCGGACGAGGTTCATTTACGATGATTTTATTGTCCAGGTGATGACACATGTGGTGATAAAAGTCAGCGTATACGTCAATCGATGTCGCCTTGGCAAAATTATCGGACGTTTTACGCAGACTTCAACTTCTTTTATATTGTCTATGCGTCCCTTAATACGTAGAAGGCCCGAGTCATCTATTTGGGGGGAGCACTTAAACATCAGCCTTTTGTGATCGGTTAAGCGGCGGCGCGACTTCAGGCAGGGAATCTCACTGTAAAACTCTTCTTCTTGGCATTTCCGGATAAAAAAGACATCCATTACTTTGCTACGTTTAAGGCGCAGCCTCTTCTCAAAATCCAGAAAGCATAGCTGTACGGCTCTTAATTTATCCAGCTTGCTGAAGCGCTGCAGATCAGGCAGGAGACAGCTCCAGTTCGACGTGTGATTGGGCTGTTCTTCAGCATGGTACAATATGTTGATTGCAGGGTTTATTTCCGTTTGTGGCCACTGCCATTCTTATAGATACAAACAGCAAGAGGTTCTAGTCCAACACCAAAATACATATAAAAAAGTTCCTTTGGCTGGATTCGAACTCGCAATTGACCGCATTACTTGCCCCTGTCTCTACAACAGCCACATCAACCAAAGTAAATAGTTTCCTCGGTAGGGCTCGAAAGCGCGACAGAGCACACCACATGCCGCCGCCACAACTGAAGAGCAACACCAATATTTAAGTCATAATGAGAAAAAAAAGAATTAAAATAGCAACATAGAAAACTATACAATCGCAATTGCAATGCTGTCGATGGAATTTGAAACAGACGCGCATGAATGTGTGTGTGTTCATGTATATAGAAATTCATGGAATTTCCGCATGTTTCCGCAATCACGTGTTTCTTATCCGATCCTAATGAAATTTTCTACAGTATATCTTACTTTTTGTAGCGTACAATATTTGTTTATATTTAAAAAATTAATTTGCATTTTTGTGACTATAGTTCTTATTATATACCAAATCGATTGATTGGAAACGGAGTAAGCTATCGACTATTGGAAACAAACTCGATCTGCGCAGGCACTAGGAGGACCAACATCTAAAATATCAGATCTCCACCTCGTATAGGTTCTGAGATCCTTGCGTTAGTACATACGGAAGAAAGCACGGACAGACAGACGGACATGGCTATAGATCGACTTGGCTGTTGATGCTGATCAAGAATATATATACTTTATTGGGTCGGATATGTTTCTTCTGTTACATAGATTTGCACAAATACATAATACCCTTTTTGCACCCATTTTCAATGGGTTCAGGGTATAAAATTGGGGGTCCATTGAACCACCTGATTGAGCCATGAATTTCGGCCGTTTCCGTTTCCGGATCCAGTACAGCACATCCTTTGAATGTGTCCAAAATGTTCGTCTATGTATGCGTACCGACATTTCCTGTTGGATACACTAGGGCAGTCTCAGAACTAAGACAGCGGGCATCAGAGCCATACGAGGTATGGAAATGTACCAAAGTGCAATGTACTTGGCCATTGAGCTCAGCCCGCTAAAATACAACTGCGGCGTAAGCATTAATACTGGCGTCCATGAATGTATGCATCTGGTTGGGCTCACCCACTTCATACATCGGCGTCGTCTTCGTTGGTGAGGTCGTCCTCTCATCCCGATTGGGTCTTGACCAGGTAGTCGCCACAGGCCCAAGACCTTCTCTTGTCCAAATCATCGCAACCGTCTTTTAGCGCCTGTTTAACTAACTTCGAAGTTAATGTCCAGTCCCAAATCTCGAAATCTCGGGTGCTCCACTACAAAGCGCTCGGCATTGCGATTCCCTCTACTGTTCCTGCTGATAAGATCAACCATTTCTCTGATTGGCCTGTACAAATTGGAAAACTATTGCTGATCACGCGCACTGATTTGCGCAGGTGTCAGCGGTCCAATCCACGGCGTCGCATTAGTAGAATGTACATTATCGATTTACTGCCATGGCGAGTGCTCTTCCGCTGGGCTCTGTAGCCTTGTTAAGCACCGCCGTGTTTGCTTGATATGACAAACTGGGGTGTACACTCCAATTTTCCGTATCACGTTCTGGTATCCCAAAGGGTTGAAGATTGCTCCCTCATTCTCGGTTTCTGGCTGCATTGGTTTTAACCTTTCCCCACTTTGGACTCCAAGAAGCCTGCTAAACGTCACCGTGGGAGAGCTGTTGGTCGTCACCGAGGACAATTTTCCGCCCCAGCAGTTGCTAATTGGCAGAGTGATGGCGGTGCACGCAGGAGAGGCCGACACCGTTAGGGTGGCAGAATTAAGGACAGTCAGTGGTGGAAAATTTAAAGGACAGAAAATGAGCACGGTCACACATTTAATGAAGTCCCAAACGCTTTATGGTGCCGGTGTTGGCGCAGATCCGGGCATTAATTGAATGTATTAAAAAGTTGAAGTCTAGTATAAGTTAGTTTTGGAGCGGAATTTAGCGAGAGCGCAATAAAGCTTTATCACACGCTCTGAGCACGAATTCGTCTCGCTTCGCCGCAATAGCTTAAATGTAGCATTAGGAAATCAGTTGTCGAATTATAGCTATGCCGGTCAGCACAAAGCGCAAAAATCTTTTTACTTATATATAATAAATAATAACTTATATATAATAAATTGAGGGGCCGAATATCACTAATTGCATTTGAATAGGTTTGATAGGCATTTCTCCGCAGCTTTAGAAACTAGTCTCAGATTTCATTCGATTGATAACTAGCAGCTGTTTATCAATTTCCTCTTAGTATACGTTGGCCATGTCACGATTCAACAGAAGTATATTCCCGCCTTTGCTCAGCCATTAGTTAGATGTTAGGTATTTGGCTCAATTTACAAAGATAGTTTATGGATGGCAGTTGCTCGTTTACTAGTTTTTGTACACCCTTTAGTTTCAAAGATACCAAATCCCTTCATGCTTAAGTGACTTTTGAGCATATCATGTATACAGCATACAACGTTTATTCGTATTATATTGGATGTTAGGGTGAGATCAGTAAGCTACGTTAGTGTGCGATTATCGAGCTTTTGTAAATTAAGCATTTGTGGGTACGTGTAAGTGAATATTCTGTTGGTTATATTTTTGGCTGCCGACGCTTGTTTATTTGTTTGATACATTCCACCTATCCAAACATAACAGAATACCCCTATTTTCCTGTATTTGGGTTTTCCATGCTACACCCATATCCAATATGCTAGTTGTGCAGTCTTCATTCAGTCTAACTAGGGAGTTCCGAACTGCAGACTAGGACGTTTCAATTGTTTTAATATTGAACATGATATAGAAATTTTAGTTTTTGTAATCCAACAAACTTTAACATGGAGTGATACCATTATGAATAGTAGTGATTAATGGTCCGATCGAAGCTAGCTGCACATGCTAGTGAACAAAAATGAAAAGTTCTGGAAAATTAATTTTACAACACATCAGGGACCGGGTCTTAAATTTTTAAAGATGCCGAAATAATAGAATGTCACATTAAATATTATGAAGTCAGTACCTGGCATTGAGGAAAAGCATGAAGCATACGTTGCATATTGTAAAATTGCGCACACGTAGCAGCAAACCAAACAATAGTAGGCACTCAGTATTATTACTAACCTTACAAGATATAGATAGAGGACATGCGGTCTAATCCAAATGGACACACAAAAACGCTGACAACTGATCCAGAATCGCGAGCAAGAGAGTCCTTTGTCCATGCATACAAAAGATTCTGATTTCTTTGCCTTTATGCTATACAGATCATCTCTATTTTGACATGCTATGATAAGGTCATCTACGTACATAAGTATCATATCAAGACTGTCCTTATTCTGGTACAAGCAAGGTTCACAAAGGACAAATCCAATTTGTCGCAGAGCTCCATCGAGCTTGCTGTTCCACTCCCTTCCTGTTTGCCCATAGATGGCCTTCTTCAGCAATAGGACCTTGTTTGGCTGGGCATTATCAGTGGAGCCACTAACCATACAATGTATAGACATACCAAATGGAACTTTTAATCGAAACATGAAAAATCGAAACGAGGCGACCCTATTGCGCATTGATCTTTTGGCAATTCCTGAATTTTCCACGTTTTATTCAACTTCAGAGAGTCGTACTCTCTGTTCATTGCTTCACGCCGCAATGCAGCATCGGAACAGCTGATGGCCTCCTCGTAGGATGTAGGAATTTTTATGTCGTGGCCTTTCACAGCTCCAAGAATATTATACCTTCTTAGCTCTTCCACGCTTTCCAGTGGGAATAATTTTTGGTCTCCCTGGCCCCAAACGTAGTTCTTCGTCTGCACTGACGAAACTGTCGTTACTACTGTCATTTTGGATGCCGACATTGACTTCGTCATCTGAGTCATTTCCATTATTTTAGCCGACGGCGGCTTCGTCGTCTGAGCCACTGCCATTATTTAAGCCAACGTTGGCTACGTCGTATGAGCTATCCCTGTCGATGCCTGCGCTCGATAGACATTCATTTTTATCTGCACACGTTGGCAAATCAAATGTAACGACTCCAGTATCGCCCTGCTCACTGTCGCATTGCTCATCGCACAGCACATCTCTCTTCTTGACCATTCGCCCAGTGCTCGGATTATGCAGACGATATCCCTTTGACTCTATGGCATTTTCGACCATACGGTATTCTTGTCCCTTAGCACTGAATTTGCCTAGCCGCTAACCCTTTTCCAAAGCCACTGCAATGGAACCAAAAACTTTAAAATGGCAAAATGAAGGTTTTTTTTACCATTTCATGCTTCCATGGGCGTAATATTTGTAAGCGTGGGTGATCGGTTGCGCAAATAAACTGCTGTAGATATCGCTTCTGCCCATAAAGACCCCCTTAAACCAGAATGGACTAGCAGGCAACGTGCCATTTCAACCAAGCTTTGGTGTGCCCTCTCAGCTACGCCGTTCAACTGAGGCGTATATGGTATCAATTGCCAATTGTCAAATATTGAAATTGAAATTGAAAATATAGAAGGAGGCGCCGAGACTTATCATCGATGAATGATAGAAAATATCGATTGCCAAAAGTTCACTCGCTCTGTTTTCTGTTGAATGAGGAAATGGTTGTACGTGTATTTTACTTAGCATACATGCCTTACATGACACCTTGGATGAAAATCCACGCACCATTTTATTTTTGGTCAATTCAGTCAGGCTCCGAAAATTTAAGTGGCCATAGCTCTTATGCCAAAGTGCTCCGTCCACACATGCCGCAGCAAAGCAGTTGTTGATTTTACCTTCAAAATGTCCCATCTTCTTGACCATCAAAATGCACTCGTCATTCTGAATAATTTTTGCATGTTTGTTGCTAAAGTGCGCAACATAGCCTCGTGCCATAATTTAACTAACTGACGAAAACTTGCCTTTTAGATACGGAACATACAGTACATTGTTGGCAACAATTGTATAGCAATCTGTTTGTAACTTGACCTCGCCTTTTCCCTCTGCATGTAAAAAGCTGTCTCCTGCCAAGCCGATCATCTACATATGTTTTTCCATCTTGTTAAACATAGCTCGGTTACAACACATGCGACCTGAAGCGCCACTATCTAAGCACCACTTTGAGCGATCAAATCCATTTGCGTCAAAAGAACCTAACAAGCTGAATTTCTTTTGTGTTTCTTTTTTGCTCGTACTTCTCTTCTTTTCCTTATTCCACTTATGCTTCGGCACTCTGCTTTTATGTGGCCTCGATTCCCACAATTAAAGCATACGATATTTTTTGTATGTGTCCTTTTTCCACTGCTTTTCACGTTTTTTCTAAAAGCACGCTCTCTCTCTCTTCCTCTTCCTTTACTTTTATGTACAGAATATCAAATTCTGGCAACACATCGCGCGTCTTAATGGCGACAACAAAGTTTTCGTAATCTTTTGGTAGCCTAGAAAGAAGGATGATTAATTTCAGCTCGTCAGGCATATCTATGCCCACTGACGCCAGCTGATCTAAGATCTCACAAAATGCGTTTAAATGACTGCACACATTCTGACCGTCTGACATTTACAAGATTTCTATAAGGACACCTTACGCAACCGGTCCCGTTGGCCGGTGCGCCGCCTTAAGCTTTGTCCAAGCTGCAAATGACGTCTGCGATCAATTGCGATCACGTCTCTTCAGTTTCGTAGTTTATTCGCAAGAGAGAAAGATTGACACAAAGTTTCAGCTGTTAGCAGCTGCATTCAGATATCAATTCATCGATTATTAATATGACATGGTTGCACTTATACAGATTGATTCATATGTCAACACAAATTTGGGATAGGTAATGATTAGCGCTAGAAAAATAACTAAATTAATTTCTTGCCAGTTAAAGCCAGATCAGTGAATAGCAACACATATGTATATATATATATTTTAAAGTTCGTATACCAACCAAAGGTGCTTGTACGACATTGGCTGAGACAAGAACCTTACTCGAGCATACACTGCCCAAAAACAAAAGTGAAATCAATCTATGTGTGCTATTTTCTTAACATAGTTATTGCGCAAGAAGCGCCTTGTGTAAAAATTATATAAGTTTTTAAATATTCCTGTAAAATTAATCGTTAATATCTAGGGTAATATATCATTTAAATAAAGCATGCATTTCATGGATAAAGCACAAGCACTTTGAGTCGATCGTAAGTTCTAAACTTTTTCGCTCAACCGCTCTTCAAAACTGAAGCGACGCAAAGTACCATCAACCAGCTTCGCTGAAGGCAGGCTGTCGACTAACTTCGTTGCTCGAGTTGACATCAGGAAGGCGCGACTTCCGCATTCGAACAGCCAGCCGTCGTAATATATAAAACAAGTAAGAGGTTCTAGTCAGGAGTTCCCGACTAGTGGATACCCTGAACCCTTTCTATATGTCAAGTTTAGGGACTCTTATTATTTACCAAAAGTGCCCAAAAAACAGGATATCGATGTCTATTCTTATCGATTGCTTGGAAAACGGAGTAAGATCGATTATCGGAAACAAACTCGATCTGCGCAGTGACTAGGAGCACCTAAGGTTTCAAGTCTTTAACTCTAATAGGTTCTGAGATCCTTGCGTTCATACATACGGACAGACAGACAGACGGACATGGCTAGATCGACTCGGCTATTATTGCTAATCAAGAATATATATACTTTATGGGGTCGGGGATGCTTCCTTCTGCCTGTTACATACATTTGGATTTTGCACAAATACTATATACCATTATACCCATTTTTAATGGGTTCAGGGTATAAAAATTTATGTTATGTCTTGTTTTCTGACCAAACGTTATTATGGTACGCGTTAAAGGGATTGGCTCCTCAAGAGGGTAGATTCGGAGTCGGCTTTAAAACTGCGTGAGTTCTCGGACAAGGTCAATTCGCATATGCGTGCCTTACAGAATTTGGCCAGTTTGGAGCAAATTTCGGGATGCTTAATAGTCCACACGCTGCTTCAAAGAGTGGACACCCAGACTCAGACCAAACGGGAGGAGGCCGCAGGCATTGACAAAATCTCGACAGTCGATTAGTTCTTCACATTTCTGGAAAGGCGTAGTCAAAGGCTGGAGAGCGTGCAACATGCCATGTCGTCCCATATAACCAATTATCAGGTGGGCAAATCCAACCATAACACTAACCACAGCAAAAGAGTGCTTGTAGCTGAGACTAACCAAAATGGGTTCAGTTTTTGTGACAAGTCTGGTCACGGGATCTACACATGTAGAAAATTCTGAAATTTGTCTCCATCCCTTCGGCATAGGAAAGTCAAGAAGCTAGCCCTTTGTTATAACTGCCTAAGGAAGGGACACCAAACTCGGTCTTGCAGTAGTAGTCATTGTTGTACTTGTGAAGGAAAGCATCATAAACTGTTGCATTTTGCCACTTCAAGAGAAGCTTACGCGCCGACACCATTACATACATCGGCTGATTTGGGCGCAGCCACTTCGACGCACTCTCACTCCACTACCTCTCTTGCTGTCCAAGGTCTTCAGTCTGGTGTTGTGCTCCTGGCCACTGCAGTGGTACTGGTAAAGAATAGTTTTGGTTTCTTGTTTCCCTGTAGGGGCTCAGGCTCGCAGTTGCACATAGTCACATCCCGTTTCGCACAGACTTCAGTTAAGGAAAACCAGGTCGTCGGAAGTTGTCATGGGTCTCGGAGACACAAGCGTCTCTACTGAAGGATCAGCTGTTAGGATTAACATGAAGTCACAAGACTCAGATTATTCAGCCACCCTTGGTGCTCTTGTGACTCCAACAATTACCGATAGTCAGCCCAGCTTCGTCATCGGTACATCAGACTGGAAAATTTCCTCGAACATAAGGTTGGCTGATCCTGCGTTCAACAAACCACAGCGAGTGGATCTCTTAATTGGAGCGAGCCTTTTCTATAAACTTTTGTCTGTTGGGCAAATTGTGCTTTTGCCAGGACTACCTCTTCTGCAAAAAACTCGTCTTGGCTGGGTCGTGACCGGTGGATTTGAGAGACCGCGCAGTACCTCGTTGTTGGCTGCCGGCCGCACTCCTAATAGCGAAGCTAGTCAGTTGGACGTCCGTCTGGATGAGTTGTTTCGGCGGTTTTGGGAAATTGAAAGCTTGGAAAAGCCTAAAGTAAAGGCCACCAAAGAAGGGGCGAACTGCGAGCAGCATTTTGGTAATAACTTCTTCCGTTTACCATCCGGCGAGTATTCAGTGCGGTTGCCTCTGAAGCGGAGTGCAGAGCTTCTAGGAGAGTCTTATGGCCAGGGTCATCTTCGCTTTCTCAGTCTTGAGCAAAAATTGGGTCGGAATTCGCATCTGAAGGAGCAGTATTCGGCATTCAAAGAGTTTCTGGATCTAAATCACATGTCGCGAGTTAGTCCAGAGTTGAGTGGCTGTTGTATATACTTCCTCCCACATCATTGCGTAAGAAGACAGTTCCACAACCAAGTTGCGTGTTGTGTTTGATGGCTCAGCAACTACAGATTCTGGACATTCTCTTAATGATATACTGATGGGAGGACCAATCATTCAACCTAAGTTGTTTCACATTCTGATTCGCTTCCGCACATATCCTGTTGCTCTCACAGCTGATATTTGCAAAATGTATCGTTGTGTCCGAGTGACTTCGCCTGATAGTTACTTTCAGTGCATCCTGTGGAGGGACTTGCCTCAGAAGGATATCGAAATCTTTAAATTAGATACAGTAACATATGGGACCAAACCAGCATCATATCAGTCCGTGCGCGCAATGCACCAGTTGGCCTTTGATGAGCGTGATGTATTTCCAATTGGATCGGATGCCATCAAGCAGGAGTTTTACGTTGACGATTTGATATCCTGAGCCAACTCAGTTGCTGAAGCCAGAGAGAAAATTCGTCAGACGGCTGGGATATTGTCTCGTGTAAACTTCAAGCTTCGAAAGTGGTGTTCCAGTCACCAAGAAGTACTCAATGGAATAGCTTATGAAGATAGGGAACAGTACTTAAAGTTCGATGGTGGAAGCGATGTCACCAAGGCCCTTGGTCTTGTATGGGATCCAGCGATCGACCAAGTCCTATTTTCATTTTCTGCATGGACTTTTGGGACCAGTCATAAGGTAAAGATATTTCTTCAACAGCTTTGTAAGCACAAATTAACTTGGGATGACAGCTTGCCGATTGCACGTGATACGCCCTGGAGGGAGCTATGCAGCAGTTTTCGCAACATTCGCCATGTATCGTTTCCCAGAGTAGTACTCTTCGAAGGAGCTGATGTTTAAATACATGGATTCTGCGATGTCTGTGTGGAGGCCTATGGAGCCTTCATTTACGTAGTGGCCAGGAGTCCACTACCCACAAGTCGTATCCTTTGCTCCAAGTCTCGAGTTGCGCCATTGAAAACATTGACTGTCCCAAAACTGGAATTGTGTGGAGCAAAGCTGTTGGCTAGTCTGATGCATGAAGTCAAGCGCACAGGCATCTTTGGCAGTCAGTTTTACTGCTGGTGCGATTCGTCCGTTGTCCTATCCTGGATAAAAGATGAGCCCTTCAAATTTAACGTTTTCGTGGCAAATCGTGTGGCTGCCATACAAGAAGTCACTGCCAGTATGGAGTGGCGATATGTTTCGACAGACCGAAATCCAGCTGACATTCTTTCAAGAGGCACAGTTCCTGACGTCCTAGCCCAGTCGGAGCTCTGGTTTCATGGCCCATCGTATCTATTAAATGGTCGCCTAAATTAGCCGGCGACCTGTCAGCCTGAAGCTCCAAAAGAGTACTTATTCTTAAGTCTCCATATGCAGATTTAACTCTGGGATGCAAGCACGCCAACTTTTGGTTCCATGCAGTGCACATTCGGCTATGTGTACAAATTTATGAGGGCGTATAAGGCATCATGGACTCACCGTTACAGACATTCATGACGGCACTCGCATTCTTCTTCGGGTTGTACAGAGAGCTAACTTGTGGAATGACATCAAGAAGATTAATTCTCATGGAAATGTGAAAAAATCCAGCTCCGTTGCATCTCTTGCACCATTTCTGGATGAACGTGACCTCCTCCGCGTCGGTGGCCGGCTAAACAATTCGTCCCTGGACTATGATGCGCAACGCCCCATTATACTGCCTCGGCGTCATGCAATCACCTTAGCTGTCATTGTTCAGTTTCTTGAGAGGAATCTACACCCTGGTCCCCGTGCACTTCTAGCCAAAATTAGACTTAAATATTGGCCGATTGGTGGATTAAGAACAGTCTCTAAAGCAGTCAGTAGATGTGTGAGGTGCTTCAGAGCGAGGCCCATTTTTGTCGAGCCTATGATGGCAAGTCTTCCAAGGGAACGTCTGGAAGTCGTTCGAGCCTTCACCGTAACTGGAGTCGATTATTGCGGACCCTTCTTCTATAAGTCGGAAGTTCGTACGAGGCCATCCATCAAGTGCTATGTCAGCGTCTTCATTTGTTTAACCAGTAAGGCAATGCACATAGAGCTAGTCAAGGACTTATCGACTGCTACATTTTTGAGTGCCCTAAAGCGATTTATCGCCACTCGTGGCAAACCCAGTTAAATTTGGTCCGACAACGCAACAAACTTCGTCGGATCGAAGAATGAGCTGGTGGATTTGAAACGTCTCTTGCTTAGCGATCCCCACATGGAAGCAGTTTGGCAGCTCTGCCTCGCCGATGACATCGAGTGGAAATTCATCCCCCCCCCCCCCCCCTTCTCCGCACTTTTGTGGACTATGGGAGGCGGCAGTGAACGTGGCCAAGCACCACTTCTATCGCTCTGTCGGCCGCTCTTTACTTAGTTTTGAAGAGCTTCGTACTCTTGTTTGCCAAATCACAGCTTTTGTTAACTCACGCCCATTACTCTCGCTTTCAGAGAACCCAGCAGATCTAGATGTCCTGATTCCTGCTCATCTACTGCTTGGTGGTCCCTCATCAGCCATCATCGCCCCAGACTTGACCAAATCAAACTACGATGGTTTGGATGGCTGGCAGCGTGTGACGCAGCTACTACAGGTGTTCTGGGCTCGATGGCGTGAAGAGTACCTAACCTTGCTACAACAGCGAGCTAAATGGCGCACTCAAACACAAGCGTTGCGCATCAACGATATGGTGCTCGTTAAAAACGAAAATCTGCCTCCCATGCGGTGGCCGCTTGGTAGGATGGTTAACTTGATTCCTGGGAAGATTCCTGGGAAGGATGGAGTAAATCGTGTAGCTGATATGACACCACGGCCAGAATCAACCGAAGAGCCGTAAGCAAGCAGTGTCTGCTGCCCTTAAGGATTCTGTTGAAAGTCAGGCTTCCAACGGGGGGAGGATGTTGGATTCTGCAGCAGCCTCATCAACTTAGCATAAGCAAACATTCATGTAAACATAAGAAGAGGTTTTAATTTTGGTCTAGTGGAACAGCTGTTTATTATAAACAAGGTTGGCAAGCCTTTGTTGCACTTGTCTAAGCTGCTATAAATTGCAAATTCCGTTTTTGTCTGCTGTCTCAGTTCGTTTTTGATCGAGGCGAGGCGAAGAACCAATTCTGGGCCACAGCCAAATAACTTTATAATCTACATAAATTTGCCTAATAATCTGAATTATAACGTGTTGTTGTGAAAGGCCAAAATTTACGTATTTCTTGGTTTAGGTTCTAAACAGTTGCTAAAAAACATTAGTAACTCAACAAGGACTATAAAACACATATGTATGCATAATATAATCATTACCCCCACAGCAGAGTTACATATTGCGATAATGAACCATCTCTAAAATTCATCAATTAATTCAAGGGATTAATTTCTATTTCCAAAACTGTAATTCCCCACCCCCTCATGACCAAACAGGCAATTAGAGAGATTTCATGGACCTTTCGAGAAAATCGCTAGGTGCTCAAATTTATAAAAATAGCTGAACGACATAGTTGAACTCATACTCCAGTCAACAATGTATTCCAACAAGGCAATACATTCTAGAAAAATCAAGAGTTCAATTGAAGTAATATATACATCCACACCAGAATTTTAAGCGAAAATAAAGCACATCGTTAATACAGCCCACGAACTGCATAATGAGTCGAGACAAAACACATCCTTCCAAAGTACTTATGAAACTAAATAAAAAGACAACTAACTTACGCCCTATATGAAGAAATAAAAATAAAGCAGAGGGATGCCGATAAGGACAATTTAAGGTAAAATTTTATTGAATTGTTATTATTTATTGATAATGATTATTGTTATTATTTATTGATAATGATTATTGTTATTATTTATTGATAATGATTATTGTTATTATTTATTGATAATGATTATTGTTATTATTTATTGATAATGATTATTATTATTATTTATTGATAATGATAATGATAATGATAATGATAATGATAATGATAATGATAATGATAATGATAATGATAATGATAATGATAATGATAATGATAATGATAATGATAATAATAATGATAATAATAATAATATGATAATATAATAATAATAATAATAATAATAATAATAATAATAATAATAATAATAATAATAATTATTATTATTATTATTATTATTATTATTATTATTATTATTATTATTATTATTATTATTATTATTATTATTATTATTATTATTATTATTATTATTATTATTATTATTATTATTATTATTATTATTATTATTATTATTATTATTATTATTATTATTATTATTATTATTATTATTATTATTATTATTATTATTATTATTATTATTATTATTATTATATTATTATTATTATTATTATTATTATTATTATTATTATTATTATTATTATTATTATTATTATTATTATTTATTTTATTATTATTATTATTATTATTATTATTATTATTATTATTATTATTTATATTATTATTATTATTATTATTATTATTGTTATTATTATTATTATTATTATTAATTATTATTATTATTATTATTATTATTAATTATTATTATTATTATTATTATTATTATTATTATTATTATTATTATTATTATTAGTATTATTATTATTATTATTATTTTATTATTATTATTATTATTATTATTATTATTATTATTATTATTATTATTATTATTATTATTATTATTATTATTATTATTATTATTATTATTATTATTATTATTTATATTATTATTATTTATTATTATTATTATTATTATTTATTATTATTATTATTATTATTTATTATATTATTATTATATTATTATTATTATTATTATTATTATTATTATTATTATTA